>NC_052169.1:971488-1150463 GCF_902713615.1 Scyliorhinus canicula | reverse complement strand
CCCCTCTCCTCCCCCCCTCCCCCCTCCCCTCCCCCCTCCCCCTCTCTCCCCCCCCCCCCCCCCCCCCTCGAGGCCAATAGAGTGCTTTGCCAAGATGTTGACGGAGCTGTTGGGGGAGGGGGTAGACCCATCCCGGTACAAACTGGATCAGGTTCATCAGTCGTTGAGGCCCAAACCGAAGGCGAATGAACCGCCAAGAGCAGTAATTGTGTGCTTTGCAAAACAGAAGTGGGAGGTTCAGTGGGCTGGAGCTGGTATATGCACATACCAGGACTTAACAGTGGAGGAGACGGGTGCCCTTCAGTCAAGTGAAGATGGCACTGTACAGCAGTGGGGTGCGGTTCAGCGCGATGGATCCAGCGTAGTTGAGGGTGACCTACAACTCCAAGGACTTTTATTTGGAGGCGGTGGAAGTGGCTGAGGTGTTTGTGAAGGCAGAAGGACTGGGGCAGAAGTGAAAAATGGGTCTGAGGATTGGTCTTGGACTGAGGGTAGGAGGGGGTGTGGATTATTGTGTATAGTTCTATTTTTTTATTTCCTATTTCACGATTTTGTATTCCATGTTATATGTGTTAAATGGGGTGAAGTTGCCTGATTGGGTAAGGTAGGAGTTGGGATTTTTTGTAATGACAGTTTTCTGGGGTTTGTGTGTTTGCATTGGGTTTGTTTGAAGAGAATCTCTTTATTTTCCTGGGACCGGGTAGGGGGAGAGGATTAGGGGGGAAGAGGGGCCTCCACACTTTGCACGCTCAAGCTGGCTAGTGAACGGGAGTATGGTTGGGGGGAGGGGCTGCAGACTTTGGAGCCTGGTCGAACAGGTTTCGATGGGCCAAGGAGGTGTGAAATGTGGGGGGGGGAGGTGATTGATACTGGGAGAGGTTCTTCGAGAGAAAGTAGACTGGGGGATTCTGGGAGGGGGCACAGGGTTCGATGGCAACAAAGGGACAGGGCGGGCCAGGAGTTATGATGGCAGCACAATAGCACAGTGGGTAGCACTGCTGCTTCACAGCTCCAGGGTCTTAGGTTCAATTCCCGGCTTGGGCCACTGTCTGTGTGGAATCTGCACGTTCTCCCCGTGTCTGCGTGGGTTTCCTCCGGGTGCTCCGGTTTCCTCCCACAAGTCCCGAAAGACGTGCTGTAGGTGGATTGGACATTCTGAATTCTTCCTTCCGTGGTACCCGAATAGGCGCCGGAATGTGGCGACTAGGGGCTTTTCACAGTAACTTCATTGCAGTGTTAATGTAAAGCTACTTGTGACACTAAAGATTATTAATTAATTATTCATGATGGCGGATAGGAGGGGCATGGGGGTGAGTGACCCCCGGGTTTGGGGGAGCTGGTAAAGAGGTCGCGAGTGTCTGCACAGCTAAAAAGCTTAAAGGCCGATTTTGTTTTGCTACAAGGAGACTCATCTGAAGGTGAAAGACCCGGTGAGGCTCAGGAAGGGCTGAGTGAGCCAAGTATTTCACTCAGGGTTCGACAGTAGCGCTCGGGGAGTAGTGGTTTAGGTGGGTAAGAGAGTGATGTCCCTGATGGAGAAGGTGGTGGCGAATCAGGGGGATGGATATGTAATAGTAACAGCGGCGGTGGAGGGGAGGTTGGTGGCCCTGGCAGATATGTATGGCCCTAACTGGGATGATGTAGGGTTTGTAAGGAAGGTGTATGGGGCCATTCCAGACTTGGATTTGCAGGAGCTAATAGTGGAAGGCGACTGAAATCTGATACAAGAGCCACGCTTGCTGGCCCAGTGGGGGGGTTGGGGGTTTGGGGGAGCTGGTAAGAGGTCGCGAGTGTCTGCACAGCTAAAAGCTTAAATGCCGATTTTGTTTTGCTACAAGAGACTCATCTGAAGGTGAAAGACCCGGTGAGGCTCAGGAAGGGGGGAGAGGATGGGTGCGGGGGAAGGGGGCGTGGGGGAGGGGGGGCGTGGGTAGGCACTGACTGGGATTATGAGGGAAATGGGAGGAGTGGAGGTTCTTGCACCCGAAGGAATGGGAGTATTAGTTTTTCTCCTCGTTTGTGAAATGTAGAACATACAGTGCAGAAGGAGGCCATTTGCCCCATCGGGTCTGCACCGACCCACTTAAGCCCTCACTTCCACCCTATCCCCGTCACCCAATAACCCCTCCTAACCTTTTTGGTCACTAAGGGCAATTTATCAAGGCAATTCACCTAACCTGCACGTCTTTGGACTGTGGGAGGAAACCGGAGCACCCAGCGGAAACCCACGCAGACACGGGGAGAACGTGCAGACTCCGCACAGACAGTGATGTGCGGGGAATCAAACCTGGGATCCTGGCGCTGTGAAGCCACAGTGCTAGCCACTTGTGCTGCCCAAAAGGTTTCACAAGGTCTACTCGAGGATAGACTTTTTCACAGTTGGGAAGACGCTGTTGGCTGGGGTTAGGGGATTAGAGTATTCGCCGATCGCGATCGCGCATCATGCACTGTATTGGGTGGTCATGGTCCTGGAGAAGGGGTTAGTGCAGAGGGTTAGTGGAGAATGGATGCGGGGTTGCTGGGGGATCAAAGTTTCTGTGAGAAGATCGGGAAAGTGATTGAGGAGTGTGTGGGCTTTAACTGTAAATGAAGGTATCACAGGCGGTGGTAAGGGAGGCCCTGAAGGCGGTAGTGAAGGGGGAGGTGATACCATTTAAGGCCAAGGTGGATAAAGAGGAGAGAGAGGACCACCAAAGGCTGATAGAGGAGATGTTGGAGGTGGATAGGAGGCATGTGGGTGATGCAAATCGTCCCTTTTGGACAGAAGGAGGGAGCTTCAGGCTAGTTTTATTATATTATTGGGAAGCGAATGTGGAAAAGGCGAGGTGTTGGATTGGGAGGGGGTGCAGTCCCAGTGGGTTAGGAAGGTGCAGGGTCTCTGTAGGGGGTCAGGGTTGAGGGTGCTGGCAACGGTGCCTCTCCCAAAGGCCCTGGGCAAGTACTCTGGGAGTCCGGTGGTGGTGGCGACACTGAAATTTGGAGGCAGTTGAGGCAGCATTTTAAGATGGGGGCTGGATCAGGGGAGATTCCGATCAAGGGGAATCACTGGTTTGAGCCAGGGACGCTCGCTAGGAAGTTTCAGCGATGGGAGGAGAGGGGGATCAGGGTATTAAAAGACCAGTCCCTGGCGAGGTTGGAAGAGTTGGGCAAGGGGATGGGTTTAGGTACCTGCAGCTCAGGGGCGACACGGTGGCACAGTGGTTAGCACTGCTGCCTCACGGCACCGAGCACCCGCGTTCAATTCTGGCCCCGGGTCACTGTCTGTGTGAAGTTTGCACATTCTTCCCATGTCTGCGTGGTGTTGGTCGTTCTGAGTTAGCGTGTTTAACACTCCTCCAATAGAGGCAGTGTGCTTAACACTCGTTTGGTTCTGTTTCTTATTTCTATGCTCTGGAGTCGCCAGGTGCCGTAAGAGACACCGTCACAAGCATCAAGGTCAAGTTCAAGTCAATAAAGTCATACACCGATTAGTAAGTCCAAAAGTCCATTAGAGTTTATTATAACAATTATAATAAATACTCATGCACACGCTAAAAGACTAACTTCTACTATTAAACGACTAATACTTATCTAAGTAGGAACAAGCAAGGTCAGGGAACAAGGCCTTTGTTCCTTTCTGGTCTGCAGCTTCTGTTCGCTAATAGTCGGCAAGAGTATAAGCAATGACTGGGTCACGTAGTGATCGTCATTTTGGCACTTACTTATCGATGGCTGCTGCTCAACGGCTGGTGTAAAAGACAGGATCTGGAGGCTGGAGTCGGAGGCCGGAGACAGGAGGAGCCGGAGACAAAACAGGCCGAACCATGTGCGGGTCCTTTTTATAGGTCCCCAGAGGTCCGTGCCCCTTGGGGCGGGCTCTCTCACCTGCTGGGGATCGATTGGGTCTTTCCCAATCGATATGATTCAAACCTCCCTGTCCTAGGGCCGTTCCTTGATGGCTGGGGCGGTTCTTAGGGCTTCTTGTCCTGGTTTCGTTGGCGCCATCCTGTCTGCTTAGCTATTGAAAAGTATCGATAGATACTTAAATGTATCTATTGTATCTGGGACTGTCCCGGTATCACCTCATTAGTATGCAGATTGTTTTCCCATTAACATCGCTGCCTGGACTCTGCAGCCGTGGGGAAACCGGTTTTTCTAAATGTCTGAATGTTGCAAGCTTCTGCAAGCTGTTTGCTCTTTACTGTCCGTTTTTCCCTGCAGTCTTTGCAGTTCTCCATTTTGTATACTGGTGTCCATTTTAGATGGCTACAGTGGGTCTCACCCCCACAACCCAAAGATGTGCAGGGTAGGTGCACACTAATTGCCCCTTAATTGGAAAAAAATAATTGGGTACTCTAAATTTTTTTTTTAAGGTGCAGCTCTGAGACTTTACTAGGAAGGAGGTTCTGAGCCAACCTCCTCGTTGTTGGAAGAGGTATTGACGGCAGGGAGAATGGAGAAAGGGGTGGTGTCGGTGATTTATGGGAAGACTCGGCTGCAGAAAAATACTTTTCACCATACTTCGGTCGGTACATGTGACAATAATTCAAATCAAATCAAATCAGATTCTGGAGGTGGACAATGTGTCTATGAAAGGGATTAAAGCCAAGTGGGAAGAAGAGTTGGGGGAGGTTATGGAAGATGGTTTGTGGTGTGAGGTGCTGGGAAGGATGAATGCCTCAACCCCATGCGCGAGGTTGGGGCTGATACAGCTGAAGGTCGTGTATAAGGCGCACCTAACGAGGGTGAGGATGACTCTGAGGGAATAGAAGACGTATGTGAACGTTTTGGTCCTGTCTGAAGCTGCATAGATATTGGAGGGAAATTTTTCATATCATCTCAGGGGTAGTTTACGTGAACTTGGAACCAGGCCCCCATGATGCTATTTTCAGGGTATCAGACCGGCCTGGGCTGCAGGGGCAGATGCTTTAGCCTTCTCCTCGCTGATTGCCCGGAGGCGGGTGCTATTGGAGTGGAGGTCAGCTTCTCCACCCTTGGCCGGGTTGAATTTGAAATTAAATGAAAAATGAAAATCGCTTATTGTCACGAGTAGGCTTCAAATGAAGTTACTGTGAAAAGCCCCTAGTCGCCACATTCCGGCGCCTGTCCGGGGAGGCTGTTACGGGAATCGAACCGTGCTGCTGGCCTGCTTGGTCTGCTTTCAAAGCCAGCAATTTAGCGTTGTGCTAAACAGCCCAACGAGGTAGCAGTTGGTACCAGGTAGGTAGAATTTCTAACCTACCTGAATTTCTGACCCTTAAGAAGGTGAAATTTGAGTTGAGGGGGATGAAGGAAGGGTTCTACAACTTTTGGGGACTGTTTATTATGAATTTCAAGAATTGGTTGCCATTGAACATTAGGTGGGGGAAGGGAAGGGGATTGGGTTTATTTATTGTTGTATTGTTGCACTGTTCGCTTTTTGTTAACTTTTACCTGGAATGCACAAATGGATGTATTGGACTGTATACTGAGGGGGGTGTTCTTTCTGGGGATTGTTATTGTGGTTGTTTTGTTTGATCGTTTTTCTTTTGTGGTTTATTTGCTAAAATGTTGAAAACGTGGCGAATAAAAAGATTTTTTTTTAAACTCCAATTACCCACCATAGTTCATGTTTATTTATTGTTTCATCTGGAGGATATTAACTGTGCTGATGTTATGTGTGAGTGTTCCAACCTGAAACACTGGTTTGTGAGGTGTATTTTACTTTTGAATTATTGAGAAATGTCTGTGGAAACAATGAGAACTCAGACCTCTCCTTCATTAAACAGCAGTAAAAGTATTTATTAAAGTAGAAGAAAGATAATGAAACACCACAAAGAACAATCTAACACTTAGTCCCTCAAAGACTGGAAACCCAAAAGCATCTGTTTCCCCGTTTCCTGCATAATCATAAACTCTGAGGGCAGCACTGTGGCGCAGTGGTTAGCACTGCCGTCTCACGGCGCCGAGGTCCCAGGTTCGATGCCGGCTCTGGGTCACTGTCCGTTTGGAGGTTGCACATTCTCCCCGTGTTTACGTGGCTTTCGCCCCCACAACCCAAAAAGATGTGCGGGCTAGGTGGATCAGCCATGCTAAATTGCCCCTTAAATTGGAAAAAATGATTTGGATACTCTAAATTTATATGTAAAGAAATAATCATACACTCTGTTGTGACCCCTCCATTTCCCAAAAAACTACAAATCTATTGGTCAAATCTAGCCAGTGATGACCACACCGTACAGCTCAGTGACCAGGACTTGGGAATGGTCTTTGGTTCAGTGAACAATCTTTTGCATAAACTGATTTTTTTTGTCCTCAGCACTTCATCTCTTGCTGAGCTGTTCCTGAGGTTGCCTCTCCTATTGTTTCTTCTTCAACACCTAGTCTGTGGCTAGTCTGCTTGCTGGCTCACAGAGTTCTGACTACCTAATGTATCAATTGTAAAAAGCACCCTGTTCCCTATTCTCTTAGTTGCTGTCCACACCTGGTTTACAAAGTACATGGCAGTTTGGTTTAAACTTTTGCAAAAAAAACAATATATTCATTTTAATAGCATCCTACCATTTTGTGACATCAGTAGTGGTTCATTTTTGAAATCAAGGAGCTAGTCACTGAATGAGTGCAGCGTCTGCTTTAGGACAAGGCTAAATCACTGGCTTTGAAAGCAGACCAAGGCAGGCCAGCAGTGTGGGTTCAATTCCTGTACCAGCCTCCCCGAACAGGCGCTGGAATGTGGCGACTAGGGACTTTTCACAGTAACTTCATTTGAAGCCTACTTGTGACAATAAGCCATTTTCATTACATTTCATTTCACCTAGTGTGGCATCGGGTCCTCCAGGTCAGAAAAGTCCCAAGCTCAGTCCTTAGTAATGTTTGTTGATGTTAAGACAGGAAAACTTGGGCCCCACCAAACTCTGTGTCTGTTATGATTTCCGGACATTCATTTTTTGAAAATATTTTTACTAGTACTTCAAATAACAGTTACAGAGTAAACAAGAAAAGAAGAGAAATAAAAACTGTTGGTGGGATTCTTCGACCGCATCCGCCCGGTGACCGGAGAATCCCGCCCGAGGTCAATGGATTTCTCCATTGTCGGCGTCTTGCCCGGGGCATTCTTGCGGCATGCGGGGAGGGAGAATCCAGTCCTGGGTTTCACATAAAGTATCATACAATGACATATGTTTGAACAGCCAGCCTCGGGCTCCTTCTTGTCACCATAGCCATGACTGCGGCTCTAATGTTGGATAGTATTTACATTTGTACAACAACATTCGATTTTCAGAACAGTCTGTCAGGTTTCACTAGGGCCCTGTCGTCTAGTGTCTCCTAGACGACAGTAGGAGTCGTTTCTCCTTTCCTCCCTCTGTGTCCTGGTATGTTTAGGGTCTCCCCCTTCGTTTGCCTGTAGCCTTCATTCCATTGGTGGGGTGGCGGGAAAGTCCCCCTCCCCCTTTGGCCTTTAGGCCTTCGAGGGGGGGCTGGGTCTGCTTGTTACTCATGTTTCTCACCATATAGGGGAGTCCTGTGCTCCGTCATCCTTCCTTCCCTATTCTTCTCTAGCTCTCTTTCTCTCTCTTTCTGGGCAGCTATCCCTAGCCCCAACCTTTCCAATCCCTCCTCCCCTCCATCCGCTACCCCCCCCCCCCCCCCCCCCTCCCCATCCCGTCCCGTCCCCAGCTAGCCCCCACTCCTGACTGGTTGCAAACATGTCCGTGAATATGTTTGTGAATTTGCTCCACATGGTGCGGAACCTCTGTTTGGACCCTCTTATTTCAAATTAGATTTTTTTTTTCCAGCCTCAGGAATTCAGCCAGGTCTGCGAGCCACTCTGAGGCTTGGGGCTGTGCTGCCAACTTTCATCCTATCAGAAGTCTCCACCTGCCGATCGTTGAGGCCAAGGCATCCTCCTCTTTTCCTGTTCAGAGCTCTGGCTGCTCTGATACCCTGAAGACCGCCACAGACTAGCATGGCTCCATCTCAACCCTCACTACCTTGGACATGGCCTTGAAGAAGGCCGTCCAGAATTCCCTGAGTCTGGGGCATGACCAGAACATGTGGGTGTCGTTGGCCACACCCAACCCCCCTCGGAACGTCCTCCAACTCCAGGAAGAACCCGCTCTTGCGTGTCTGATTTTCGGATATTCTCCCTGGATTCAACATAACTGGACCTAATTTCGCTTCCGGATCAGTTTGAGCTTTTACATTCCCAGTATTGACGTAAATTGAGTGAGATCCAGATTGAACAGAGTTGCATTCTAACTTATTGGAATATACCACAAATTATCTTTATCTTCAATAGCAGCAAGAATACCAGAAAGTGGTTCAGATTATAAAACATTGAATATATGTATCAAATAGAAAATGAACAAAACTGATTAAAACATTAAATGAAAAATGCTTGAGATTTTCAGATGCTCGAATGGCATTTGCAGAGGTAAGATATAGTTATCCTTTAAGGCCGATGGCTCTTTGGACATTGCACCTCAGGAAGCATAAGTTTGCCTGGGAAGTCACATAGAGCAGTATCTCCAGAATGATATTCATGCTTCAACATTAAATTGCAATGCTATGTTGCATAAACCTTCTTTGCATTTCCTTGAGCGTAGACAATGGAGAATTTTAAAAAATGAATTTGTGGGATCTGGGCGTCGCTGGTTAGGCCAGCAGTTGTTGCCCATCCCTAACTGCCCTTGAGAAGTGGGTGATGAGCTGCTTTCATAAACCGCGGCAGCCCATGTGGTGTACGTACACCCACAGTGTTGTTTGGGAGTTCAGGGTTTGACCTTGTGACAGTAAAAGAATGGTGATATATTTCCAAGTCAGGATGGTGAATGATTTGGAGGGATAGTGATTGTTTAAAAGGTTAAGGGACCAGATAGAGATAATCATTTCCTCTAGAGAGATCCAGAACAAAGACATAACCTTAAAATGAGAGCTAGGTTGCTCAGATGTGAAATCAGGAAGCACTTTTTCACAGAAAGGGAAGTGAAAATGTGCAGTTGTCTGACCCAAAAGACTGGTGGTGATGAACAATTTAAATTTTTATTAAAATTTAAATAAAGATTGTTAGATTTGTGTTGGGTAGGTGTATCAAGGGAAATGGATCAAAAGCAGGTGAATGAATTTGAGATACAGATCAACTTTGATCTCATTGAATGGGTAGCACAGGCTTGAAAGGGCTGAAGCGATGACCCCTGTTCCCACATTGCTCAAAACCCAGTTTCCGTAAACTTGATAAGTTTTTCCTTTAACCTTATCAAAACTTTGCATAATACCGAACATATAAAGTCAAACCTGGAACATCATTTGAACTGAATTAGAACACAGTTTCAATTTTTAAAAAAAATTTCAAGTACCCAATTCATTTTTCCAATTAAGGGGCAAATTAGCGTGGCCAATCCACCTACCCTGCACATCTTTGGGTTGTGGGGACGAAACCCACACAAACATGGGGAGAATGGGCAGCATGGTAGCACAAGTGGATAGCACTGTGGCTTCACAGCGCCAGGGTCCCAGGTTCAATTCCCTGCTGGGTCACTGTCTGTGCGGAGTCTGCATGTTCTCCCCGTTTCTGCGTGGGTTTCCTCCGGGTGCTCCGGTTTCCTCCCACAGTCCAAAGACGTGCAGGTTAGGTGGATTGGACATGATAAATTGCCCTTAGTGACCAAAAAGGTTAGGAGGGGTTATGGGGATAGGGTGGAAGTGAGGTTTTAAGTGGGTCAGTGCAGACTTGATGGGCCAAATGGCCTTCTGCACTGTATGTTCTAAATGTGCAAACTCCACACGGACAGTGACCCAGAGCTGGGATCGAACCTGGGACCATGGCGCCATGAGGCTGCAATGCTAACCATTGGGCCACTGTGCTGCCCCATAGTTTCAATTATTGAAATATGTTAGGATTGATAGATGTTCTCCTGCATGCAGAAAATGATCAGCACTTGAAATGGACTCTAAATAAAATGATGGGACAAAATATTGGAAACATTACAGAAACAATTGGATACAATAGCATTGGGGGGAGGAGTGTGGTGCATTCTGTTTCTGCAAGGCTCAAACATCGAGGGCGGGATTCTCTGCTTGCTGACGTCAATTTCGTAATCCCTTTTTACAACTGAATCGGGAGAGTATCAAATTGAAGGAAAAAGCTTACAAAGTGGAAAAGATTGGTGGGAGACTAGAGGACTGGGTAATCTTTAAGGGGCAACAGAAAGCTACTAAAAAAGCTATAAAGAAGAGTAAGATAGATTATGAGAGTAAACTTACTCAGAATATAAAAACAGATAGTAAAAGTTTCTACAAATATATAAAACACAAAAGAGTGGCTAAGGTAAATATTGATCCTTTAGAGGATGAGAAGGGAGTTTTAATAATGGGAGATGAGGAAATGGCTGAGGAACTGAACAAGTTTTTTGGGTCAGTCATCACAGTGGAAGACACAAATAACATGCCAGTGACTGACAGAAATGAGGCTATGACAGGAGAGGACCTTGAGAGGATTGTTATCACTAAGGAGGTAGTGATGGGCAAGCTAATGGGCTAAAGGTAGACAAGTCTCCTGGCCCTGGTGGAATGCATCCCAGAGTGCTAAAAGAGATGGCTAGGGAAATTGCAAATGCACTAGTGATAATTTACCAAAATTCACTAGACTCTGGGGTGGTCCCGGTGGATTGGAAATTAGCAAACGCGACACCACTGTTTAAAACAGGAGGTAGGCAGAGAGCAGGTAATTATAGGCCAGTGAGCTTAACTTCAGTAGTAGGGAAGATGCTGGAATCTATCATCAAAGAAGAAAACAGGGCAGCAGGGTAGCATGGTGGTTAGCATAAATGCTTCATAGCTCCAGGGTTCCAGGTTCGATTCCCGGCTGGGTCACTATCTGTGCGGAGTCTGCACGTCCTCCCCGTGTGTGCGTGGGTTTCCTCCGGGTGCTCCGGTTTCCTCCCACAGTCCAAAGATGTGCGGGTTAGGTGGATTGGCCATGCTAAATTGCCCGTAGTGTCCTAAAAAGTAATGTTAAGGTGGGGGTTGTTGGGTTATGGGTATAGGGTGGATACGTGGGTTTGAGTAGGGTGATCATTGCTCGGTACAACATCGAGGGCCGAAGGGCCTGTTCTGTGCTGTACTGTTCTATTCTATTCTAAATAGTGAGGCACCTGGATAGAAATTGTCCCATTGGGCAGACGCAGCATGGGTTCATAAAGGGCAGGTCGTGCCTAACTAATTTGGTGGAATTTTGTGAAGACATTACCAGTGCGCTAGATAACGGGGAGCCAATGGATGTGGTATATCTGGATTTCCAGAAAGCCTTTGACAAGGTGCCACACAAAAGGTTGCTGCATAAGATAAAGATGCATGGCATTAAGGGTAAAGTAGTAGCATGGATAGAGGATTGGTTAATTAATAGAAAGCAAAGAGTTGGGATAAATGGGTGTTTCTCTGGTTGGCAATCAGTAGCTAGTGGTGTCCCTCAGGGATCAGTGTTGGGCCCACAATTGTTCATAATTTACATAGATGATTTGGAGTTGGGGACTAAGGGCAATGTGTCCAAGTTTGCAGATGACACTAAGATGAGTGGTAAAGCGAAAAGTGCAGAGGATACTGGAAGTCTGCAGAGGGATTTGGATAGGTTAAGTGAATGGGCTAGGGTCTGGCAGATGGAATACAATGTTGACAAATGTGAGGTTATCCATTTTGGTAGGAATAACAGCAAACGGGATTATTACTTAAATGATAAAATATTAAAGCATGCTGCTGTGCAGAGAGACTTGGGTGTGCTAGTGCAAGAGTCGCAAAAAGTTGGTTTACAGGTGCAACAGGTGATTAAGAAGGCGAATGGAGTTTTGTCCTTCATTGCTAGAGGGATGGAGTTTAAGACTAGGGAGGTTATGCTGCAATTGTATAAGGTGTTAGTGAGGCCACACCTGGAGTATTGTGTTCAGTTTTGGTCTCCTTACTTGAGAAAGGACACACTGGCACTGGAGGGTGTGCAGAGGAGATTCACTAGGTTAATCCCAGAGCTGAAGGGGTTGGATTACGAGGAGAGGTTGAGTAGACTGGGACTATACTTGTTGGAAATTAGAAGGATGAGGGGGGATCTTATAGAAACATATAAAATTATGAAGGGAATAGATAGAATAGATGTGGGCAGGTTGTTTCCACTGGCAGGTGAAAGCAGAACTAGGGGGCATAGCCTCAAAATAAGGGGAAGTAGATTTAGGACTGAGTTTAGGAGGAACTTCTTCACCCAAAGGGTTGTGAATCTATGGAATTCCTTGCCCAGTGAAGCAGTAGAGGCTCCTTCATTGAATGTTTTTAAGATAAAGATAGATAGTTTTTTGAAGAATAAAGGGATTAAGGGTTACGGTGTTCAGGCCGGAAAGTGGAGCTGAGTCCACAAAAGATCAGCCATGATCTCATTGAATGGTGGAGCAGGCTCGAGGGGCCAGATGGCCGACTCCTGTCCCAATTCTTATGTTCTTATGATGCCTGTTCTTGGATGCTCCGCCCCCTCCAAAACAGCATCATTGGGGTGTAGGCCGCAAGCCATTGGGAAGGCCTCAGGACATTACCTGAAGGCCCTCCTCCGATGCTCCGCCCCCAATGGGCCGATGTTCCAATGGCGCGGGGCACGTGTTCTCTCAGGTGTCGGGACCCGGCGTGGCGGCTGCGGTTTCAGTTTTGGTCTCCTTACTTGAGAAAGTCAGTCAGGGGGAAGCCGTGCCGCTGGCCATGGGGGGAACCTGCGTGGACTGGTGGGGGGGTGGCCCGGGGGACTCCAGGGGGGCAATATCTGGCAGGTCTTCACTGTGTCTGCACGGCCATGGACCCGGCAATTATCCACCTGTTTATTTTGTGAAGGCCATGTGTTTTACGTGGCGCGGCTGCTAGCCCCTCACCAGTCGGAGGGTCAGTGATGGGGCCTCACCAATTTTATTATCATAGAACTAGACACTTCCTTCGGACATAGCTTCAAAATCAGAGAATCCAGCCCCTTGTCAGATCATGGTATCATTAATCAAGAAGGCTTGGACTCACCTCCTGGCGAATGAAGTGGGGTTAGGCAACTATGTGAAGAACAAATAAACATGGAAATGTAGGGAAGAATTGAAATATAGGCTCACATAAAACCTTTTCTATAAATTGCTTTATATCTCAGATGTCCCTCCAAGCACTGAAGGGCTGTGTCATCCACTTGAGAATCAAATTTGTTGGCAAAGAGGTGATGTTGTTGCAGGATCCAGTGAAGATCACCAGAACCGTAGATGCACACTGAACGGCGATGAATGCCTGCACACTTTGGATAAGGTGCATTTTTTGTGATGTCTCCCTCCATGTAGGACCACTTCACCAAGCGGGCAATGGCTGCCATATCTGACATATGGTACTTGCTATTGGGGGGGTTGGTGCCTGGGACGGTCGGCATTCTCTGCAGAGTAGCCCAAACATGCTCGTCAGGACTATACGTATCTTCTGCCCACTTTAGAAATTTCTGGACTTCAGGACTTACAAACAAATGATTTACAAATTCCCTCGAAGCCACAAAGTACGCATTCCCAGTAAACATGGGTGTACTTATTGGAGGTAAGCTCTTCTTCTCCTTAGTTCTGCTGATTTGGTTTTTAACTTCATGATGAAAAAGCCACCGCTCCTGTGGTTTAAAGAAAGTAAGCTCAAAATCGGAATTGTAATTACTACAGAAAGTCCATTAAATCAATAAAGGGGAAGGGAATAAATTAGTCTCAACTTAATCAAATCTAACTTTTTCAGAGCTATGGGGAACAGGCAGAGAGCTGGCATGGACATGATGGGCTGATTGGCCTTGTCTGCTACAATTATTTTAGGACTCTATGATTTTAAATATAAAAATGGGATATTTTGTTTCCAAATAGAAAATCAGATGAGATGTGAAACTGGCTGCAATCAGTAGCACACTGGCAAAATCTAACCCCCCTTGTAAGGGCAATTTAGTGTGGCCAATCCACCTACCCTGCACATCTTAGGAGGGTGAGACCCACGCAAACACGGGGAGAAGGTGCAAACTCCACACGGACAGTGACCCAGAGCCGGGATCGAACCTGGGACCTCGGCGCTGTGAGGCAGCAGTGCTAACCACTGCGCCACCGTGCTGCCCTAATGTAATTGTTTCAACACAGTCCGACCTCACGTATGAGCAAATTATTGGAATCAATTCTGAGAGACAGGACAGTCACTTAATAGGTGGCATGGTGGTGCAGTGGTTACCACTGCTGCCTCAAGGCGCCATGGACCTAGGTTCGATCCTGGCCCCGGGGGTACATGAATAAAAATTATCCTCATTTAGACACTGGGTTGGGCAAACCATTCTCATTGGTCCCTGAAGTTATTTAACAGACACCTACACTTTCCCAGCATAGCGACCAGGAAAGAAAATCTCTTAATGGCTGGAGGAGGATACAAAAGTATTAGATGTTACTCCTCTTTTTCCTCGCGCTAATTGTCTTTCTGAACCAAATATCCAACCAGTGGCGGACTGAGTCTAAAAATATTGGTTGCCAGGAGACAAAGGGGGCCCACCCACAACTACAATGCTATCATTTAATTTTCATAACGAATAAATACATTTTTTTAAAAATACATATGGAAAAAAGGGTACAATTAAAATTTTTGTGGAAAAAATGTGTACTTCTTAGTGATTACAGTGTACATGTACTGTACATATTACTGGCAGTAGATACCAAATGTAAATACAGAATGTTATAATTGAATTTTTAATTTATTTTTAAAAATTTTAAGTAATTTGTTGATATTTTTAAATAGTTTACTGCCCAATTTACACATTAACAGATAGTTCAAAAGCACAATAGAGCATTTGCATGCAGTCCACTATATTAAGAGCAATCGTTTGTGTTCGCTAGATGATTGTGCGAATCTGCCAATAATTGCTTCTGCATCCAATTCATCTAACAATTCCTTTTCAATGGATAGCAACATGTATGATTCCAAAGTCTCCTCAGATAGCGAATTTCTTAACCTTGTCTACCCCTGCTCCCTCATTCAATGTCATCCTGGGTGTAGTCTTGTGTCCCTGTGCCCCATTTCTGTGTCTCGTCTGCTGACCACCGCCTTTGCCACCTCTCTACCTGTCCACTCTAATGCTCTGCTGGTCACTCCCCCATCTTCCGCCTTCCAGAAACTTCATTCAACGCATCTAAAGCGTCGCCAAAGAGTCATTCGGACTCAAAACGTTAACTGCATTATCAGTGACATCTCTCGTTCTCGTAGCTACTCTTCCAACTCGTTCGACCTGTTTTCTTGCATTTCACTTTTTCCGCTCACTGAATTCCTCACTAACTTCCTCCCACCTCCATTTTAGAGACCCTTCCAAACAAACTTCCACACAGGCTGTCAGACCTGCTGAGGTATGTCCTGTATTTCCTCTCTTTCTTTCAGATTCCAGCATCCGCAGTGATTTGCGTTTTTACATACCCCCAATACACCAGTCTTGTGTTTAAATCGCTTACGGTCTGGTTTAGCCTTACCTGTGCAATCTCTTGTATCCCAACTCGCTCTACCTGTTTATTTGCATTTCATTTTCTGCGCTCTACCACTAACACCCTCCGAGCCCCACCTTGGAGCCTCTTCCAAACCAACCTTTCACACTTCTCAATCTCTGCCAAGGCTTCCATTGAAAAACTAAAATGCGAGTTCGCCTCTGAGCAGATGTTAGTTGGAAATTGTTGGGACGCACTTCTACCAACTGGATGGAATCAGAGGTTTACCTCGGGGAGGAAACTTCATTCCCTCGCTGACTGGTCAAGTTTGGCTGGAACCTCACACCCAATAAAGACAGCATCAATATAAATAAACTTGTGCGGAATCCTCTGAGGTTGGATTTGCGATCAAAGAGGTAAGACCGCTGCTTGATATCCAATTTAATGTTATTTCAATGGCCAACCTACCGTTTTGAATGCTGATGGTTCCTCGGATTCCATGCTATTTTTCCCATTCAAGACAATCAGGGTTCTGACCATCTCTGCGTTTGTTTTGATGGGGAAGTCCAGTCCGCACAGGTTAATGAAATATTTCCACTGCACTGGACTCTGTAGCAGCTCCTCCATACAGTTCAGATCAGCCTGCACCCGGGACCAGGAGGCATACACCACATTCTCCAGCTTGCTGGCAATGAAAACATTGGGAAAACAAGAGGCGATGGCTTTCACAGCATGATGAAAAGTAACTGCAGCTTTTCTATCCACGTGGATACAGTACAGATTCTGGGGGGTGTATATAGTCCTCAGGAGTCTTTCAAACATTTCAATGTTCTCGTGGATCACAATGGAATAGGCGATGGGGAAATTCCTCTCCTCCAAGCTCCGTGGGAAGGTTAGATATTTGCGCTTCCTTATAAATGCAGCACAGTGCTTCGTCGCATTTATATAATGATTTTCTGTCAGAGGGCCTTTTTTAGATGACACATCAAGAGAGTTTAAACGAGCTTCTTGAACTGCTTCCTGATCTCCTCTAATAATCCGAGAACACATCGCCGGTTGAGTAAACAGATTTAGGTCTCTGTAAAACTTATCCATGCACTTTCTATCACTTACATCTTCTGGGTCTTCCCAAATTCCCATCATCATATCCTCCTCACAGGAATCAAAATCTCCAGAAAATAACAGTACAAATGCAGCCAGTGCAGTTACAGCGGCCAAAGCGGACTTCAGGCGATATTTGCCAAGTTTTCTCATCTTCACCTTTGTTCAAGAATAATCCCAAAACCAATTTTTTCACGTCCTCTCCTGCATCTGCGGGAGACACTCCTGCGCCTTTTACACATCCAATTGTGCAATCCACACGGATTATATTAATTAACTCAGCCACGCCTCTGCCGCACCCAATGTATTTCAATCTCCCGTTTCCTCTTTCAATTGAAGATTAAGCATATTTGAATGACTTTTATATGGCATCCCACCTTTGTAAGACCTGTCTTGGCTCAACTTGCTATAAAACTACTGTAAATAAAATTTCTGTCATAATTAAACAGCAGGTACTGGAAATTACACCTGGTGACACAGAAATAGAGTTAATGATTCAGGGAATGTTCAACATCAGGGACATCAACATACCATAGGGCCTTCAATCTCCACCTGTGAAGGCAGACACTTAAATAATTCGTCATGCTTCCTCCTTGTGTGTTGTCCAGATATAGGTTTAATACTCCAGGTAGCAATAGTACAATAACTAATATCATTATACAATAGGTTTATACAACTTGGTTGTGATCAAACATGGCCTCCCGTAGCCATCTGGAATGGCCACTTACAAAGTAAACATGGATACTTGCAAAGACTCAAGGGAAAAATGGCCAATACAGGATTCAGGCAAACTCAGAGCCTGAATGTATATTTGCTCAGTAAGAAGTCTTACAACACCAGGTTAAAGTCCAACAGGTTTGTTTCAAACACGAGCTTTCGGAGCACGGCTCCTTCTTCAGGTGAATGGAAAGGCTTGTTCCAGAAATGTTTATATAGACACAGTCAGAGATGCCCCGGAATGCGAGCACCTGCAGGCAATCAAATCATCAAAGATGCAGAGAGAGAGGTAACTCCAGGTTAAAGAGGTGTGAATTGTCCCAAGCCAGTTCAGTCGGTAGGCCTCTGCAAGTCCAGGCTTGTTGGTGGGGGCCGAATGTAATGCGACATGAATCCCAGATCCCGGTTGAGTCCGCATTCATGCGTGCGGAACTTAGCTATAAGTTTTTGCTCAGCAATTTTGCGTTGTCGCGTCTCCTGAAGGCCTCCTTGTAGAATGCTGACCCGGAGATCAGAGGCTGAATGTCCTTGACTGCTGAAGTGTTCCCCAACTGGAAGGGAACAGTCCTGCCTGTTGATAGTCGCACGATGCCCGTTTATTCGTTGTCGTATATTTGCTGACAGAGAACCAGACAGTATCGATCCCCTAGCCGAGTTGCATTCTAATGACCCACTTCCCCAGGACAAAGGACGGGTACTCAGGTATCAGATACAATTCCAGACACATCGGCCCCACTCCTTTCACCCAGGAAGCCCAAATGGCCAAGGTCAATGACCACGCAAGACACGCCCAGCCATCAAGGCACCAGCCCCTTTATTGGCTCAAATCGAAGGCCGTAATCGAAGCCTTCCGAATTATTGGGTCCAAAGCGAAGGACCGCCCAAAAGACCGAGAATCCCAAAGGGTAAAGAGAGACACTGCCATGTGTTCCGTCTCTTTTGGCCCTGGCACACCAGCACTCTTTGGCTTGGCCTATACCTGAAGCCCGCAGTAAGGACACATCAGGACCCCACATGGATAAGCGAGGGTAGACATGACGGACAGCACCACAGAGCACAGGGATTCTATAATTGCGGACAAAAGGGACATTACACCCGCGAATACAATGCCCCCCCCCCGAACCAGCAATGGAATCAGCAAGCGAACGCCCCACATAGGAACAATGCCAGGCCTATACACAGTATTAGCGCCCGCCCAGACAATTCTGCCCTGAATAGCACAGATTGACGGTGTTCGGACTCCCCAACTTGGGTCTGTGACACATTCTGGGACGAGTCAGGTAGACCAGTAATCATAGGCACAGTCCAGGGACAGCCCGTAGAGTTCCTTTGGGACAGAGGAGGGTCCCGCACCACTTTAAACTCCTCCGCAATGTTTCACCGAGATAAATGGCCCACGACAGACGCTATCACTCTTAGCGGATTTACAGGACATATCCAGCAGGGATATATCACGGCCCCCATAGATATCCAAATTGGAAACATTAATGCCAAGCACCCCGTTGTTTTAGTAGATTTGCCCCAAACAGCAGAACACATTTTAGGGATCGACTTCATGAGTTCCCACAATCTTTCCTTTGACCTCGTGAATAAGTGTGTGTGGAAAATGGCTAGAACAGCAAGAGCCCCCGCTACGCTCACAATAGGAGACTACGAACACAGAATCTGCTCAGTAGGCGACTATTGGTTTGATCCGCAAGCCATTAGTACAGGTAGGATAATTAGAGAGGTCTTAAAAGCACAAAGCATCCTTCGCCCAGCACAAGTACGACTGTGGAAAAATTCCGGGAACAGTCGCCATTACAGGTCCCGATCCCAAGCCCCAGAAACAATACGGCTTCCCACAGCAAGCCGAGGGAGAAATTGCAAAGGCAATTCAAAGTTTGCTGGACCAAGGTGTAATTTGGCCCGTAGTGTTAAGAACCAATGCCCCAATTTGGCCCGTAAGAAAACCAGACAGTTCATGGAGACTGACCATTGATTACAGAGAACTCAATAAAGTAAGTCCAAGGGCAGCATTGTGGATAGCACAATTGCTTCACAGCTCCAGGGTCCCAGGTTCGATTCCGGCTTGGGTCACTGCTTGTGCGGAGTCTGCACATCCTCCCCGTGTGTGCGTGGGTTTCCTCCGGGTGCTCCGGTTTCCTCCCACAGTCCAAAGATGTGCAGGTTAGGTGGATTGGCCATGATAAATTGCCCTTAGTGTCCAAAATTTCCCTTAGTGTTGTGTGGGGTTACTGGGTTATGGGGATAGGGTGGACGTGTTGACCTTGGGTAGGGTGCTCTTTCCAAGAGCCGGTGCAGGCTCGATGGGCCGAATGGCCTCCTTCTGCACTGTAAATTCTATGATAATTCTATGATGTGCAAAGTAGGTGGATTGAACACGCTAAATTCCCCCTTAATTGGAAAAAATGAATTGGGTGCTCTAAATTAAAAAAAATAATAAATAAAGTAACTCCATTCGCAGCCCCCACCGTTGCCATGAGTCCCGAGACAATGCTAGAGCAGGGACTACAGTCAAGTTATTTTACAGTAATGGACATTAGCAATGGCTTCTGGTCCGTTCCATTAGAAAAGAATTGCAAATACAAATTCGCCTTCACGTTCCAAGGACAGCAATATACTTGGACATGCCTTCCGCAAGGTTTCCACAACTCCCCCTCCATTTGTCACAATTGGCAAATGGATTGTCCAAATTTTCCTGACCCGAATGCCTCATTCAGTATGTGGACAACTTGCTCCTACAAACTGATACCAAGGAAGAGCACATTTCGCTTCTTTCTGAATTATTAGGTCTCCTACACTCAATTGGATGTAAAGTTAACCCGAAAAAGGCCCAAATCCGAAAAGAAAAGGTCTTTTATTTCGGCACAGTTATCACACACGGAAAAAGAGAGATAGAGCAAAAACAAATTGATTCGATTGTTAAATTGCCCTTGTCCCATAATGTCACTGCACTCCAGTCATTTTTAGGACTGGTTGGTTACTGCAGGAGCCATATAGATGGTTTCGCCACCAAGGCAGCCCCACCTTCCGAGCTCCTAAAAAAGAACACCCTTTGGGAATGGCTTCCACAGCATATGGATGCGCCCTAATGGATTATCCAAATTTTCCTGACCCGAGTGCCACATTCAGTATGTGGACAACTTGCTCCTACAAACTGATACCAAGGAAGAGCACATTTCGCTTCTTTCCGAATTATTAGGTCTACTATACTCAATTGGATGTAAAACGCGCGCTAGGTACAGCCCCCGCTTTGCAGGTGCCAGACCCACACTCCCCATACACCATAGTAGTAGCGACCACTGACCGAACCCTGTCGGCCGTACTACTCCAAGAAAGACACAATCGTTATGCCTCACGAGTTTTGGACCCCGTGGAGCAAGGATTTTCAGCCTGCGAAAGGCACTTGCTCGCAGATTTTTGGGCTGTTCAGTACTTCGCATACATCACAGCCTCAACCCTGTAACGATTTTAACCGAGCACACCCCAACATAACTATTGCTAGATGGTAGGTTAAAGGACGGTTCAGTTAGCCAGATTAGAGCAGCGCGCTGGATCCTACTCTTACAAGGAAGGGACATCACAGTAAAGAGGACAAAAACACACACATTTTTAGCAGATAATTTGCAGTGTTCAGGAACCCCACATGAGTGTGAAATCATTGCAGCCAGGCACAACACAGGACCCTTTATTCCTAAATCACTACCCACACAAGCAGGCATCAGACCGCAGAGAACCCAGCCCACTGATAAATCTTAAAAAATTTACGTAGATGTCTCCTCCACCGTTGATAATGGAAAAAGGATTACAGGATGTGGCATATATGTGGAAGACACGCAGTGACGCACATTAGAGGAGATATCACTGAAATTACCAGGCCATTTAGGATCGCAGGCAGCCGAGTTAGCAGCCATCGCAGACATAGTGCAGCACCCAGATTCTTTCCCGACACCCGCAGATATATATTTGGACAGTTTATGTGTCTGCAACAGTTTGACAGAATTCCTGCCCCTGTGGGAATCGAGAGGATTCATATCCGCTGACGGTAAACCCCTACCCTCAGTGCCATTACTGAAGCACATTCTGGAAACAGCTAAAGACCGCAAATATGGCATAATAAAGGTTAGAAGCCATCATCGCTCGTCCCCACCTGGTAACGTAAAAGCAGACGCCCTAGCAAAAGCAGGATCATGACACAGTCACTTTTTGCAATCCCCCGAGAGTGCCCCAGTACATGCAGTCCAGGTCTCACAGATGAATAGTCAAGATTTAGCACAGGCCCAAAAGGCAGACGACACTCTTCAACAAATTTTAAACGTTAACTTCCCAGCCCCCTACGACAAATTCAAGGACACACTGACGGTACAGGATGGAATTGTATTATAGAATGCAATTTATGTGGTCCCCACCCAGTGCAGGAACCAGATTATTTGTCAATTTCATGACGGACAGGGACATCAGGGGATAGAAACCACCATTGCCCACTTAAGACCTTTCTGCTGGTGGCCCGATTTAAAAGCAGACGTCACCCATTACATTGAAAATTGTTTAATTTGTGCGCAGAACAACCCAGACTGATACGCCAGGAAAGATTAGTTAAGACACACCTGCCCTGTTAATGGCCCATGGACTAATATACAGCTAGATTATATTGGTCCCCTCCGCCCCCCTGCAGAAATGGTTTTAAATATGTGTTGGTGGTGATCGACACCATCACGAAATGGGTGGAAGCATTTCCCTCCAGGACAAATACAGCTCAGGTAACAGACAAGATTTTAACACAGCAAATATTTACATGCTAGGGACTCCCCGCAGCATTGAATCGGACCAAGGTTCGCATTTTACAGGAAGAGTGATGCAGAATGTTTTGACAATTTTTGGGATAAACCAAAAATTCCATATTGCTTATCACCCACAATCCAGCGGCATTGTGGAACATATGAACAGAAACCTCAAAGCGACTATCAGGAAAATGGTGCAACAGCACAACAGTACATGGGACACAGTTCTTCCATTGGCACTTATATTTATTAGGAAAACGGTATCAAGTTCCACAGGATTCACCCCCCCCCCCCCCCCCCCCCCCCACACCCTTATGACCAGACGGTCCATGAAAGGAACTGAATATTTATTAGGACTTGATATGGCCAGCCCCACAGTCACCGCACTCACCCACGAAAAAGCAGTCCAACAGGTAATGAAAAATGTTGAGACAGCCCAGCTCGCTGCAGCTGTCCGACTAGGTGCTGGAAAAAGCAGAGTAAGGCCTGCTTTGATAAAACAGTACACCCAGTAGAGTATACAGTCAGTCAGCAGGTGATGACTTCCCTATATAACCCCAGTTTATTCCTCTCCCCTAAATTTGCAGGACCATACTCGATCTCAGATAAAGTAAGCCCCTCGGTATATAAAATAACGTATCCAAATGGAAAGTCAGGATGGTTTCATATCAACCAACTTAAGGTTTATGGAACCCAGTGCAACCACTCACACCACGTCTTCTTGGCAATAGCAGACGATTACGCCCTGCCCACTGACAACCTAGCCCGACCCTCTCCCAGCCAGGACAGCACGTCCACAAACCCTACCTTGTCTCCGCCCCAGGAACAACTTTCCACCTTAAACTTGATCTGGACCATAGTGACAGCATTCCAGACCTGTTTGAAATCAATAACCAATGGCATAACCGCCCAGGCCCCAGTCGCTCCAGCCCCAGGAACCCCGACCAAGATATGTTTGACCCCTCATACCCCCTTTTATTGCCACAACCAGAGCCACCGCCACACGATACAAATTTGCCCTTTGCAGCTACCGCCACAGAGGACAAGAAACAATGGCACTGCGATAACTCGTCAGTTGACAAGGAATGATGATTTTGAATCCACGACGGCCCACGCAGCCACGGCACAAAAACGCCAGACATGAGTTTGGCAACCGGGAGATGGTGATGACTCAGAGTCTGACTCCCATTATGGTAAACCCTTTTCAATGCTTTTTGAAATGGAACCCTGAGGTGTCCAGATGATGAGAAAAATTAACCGATTGAGATTTACGGTGTCCTATTTTCTGATGGAGCCTGCCCGCCTTCATTTTCTTGAATTTCTTGATACAGTTTCAACTTTTGGTCTCAGATGTTTTACTTAATGTCGCCCTTCTGCTAAATTTCTTGATGCAGTCATGATTACTTGTCTGCACATTCTCGGAGTCCATATGTTACAAACTCTTTTCGCTCGTGTAAGGTCACCCAGGCAGTGGAGAAACGGCACTAATCCCCGCCCTGCCTGAGGACCCCCTATGTATTCGGTCAGCCAAGCTTGGGTAGTGGAGCAATGGCACTGATCACAGCCCTACCCGGGGATCCCATCCATTCTTGCCCTGCCATGGCTCATAAGCACCCCATATTCTCATCACTGATTTGGAAAAGTTTTAAAACTCTTTACAGTCTCTGGCAAGTCTTTGTTTCCCCTGATCTTTTTTTTTGTGTGTGGTTTAAAGAATACTCTTTGCCACAGTCTCTGCACTCAACTTTGGTTTCCAGGCGACCCTTCGGTCGCTAACTCAGATACAAAGACAAAAAGACCTCCATCATGATCATCGTTGGATCACTACAGTTGTGCGCATTGACACAACCATACTACACGATACCCCGAGCCCGGACTCTACATCTCACATTGAAATAAACACTGATACCCCCACATGGTGCGATAACATCGTAAAATGGTTTTCCCTCTCATACACGGTAGAAGCCCTATTAGTTATTGCAATACTCTGCAGTATCGTTCAGCCACTGAGACTTCAAAAATGGCGAAGGAGAGCTCCCCGCTCCCCGATATATACACTCCGAGCCCCCTTTGTTGGACTTCAATAGACCCCACACTCTTTTTGAACCCTTTCTGATGAATAAAGTTTGCGTTTTCAGTAACTGTAATAAGTTAAGTAGGAATGTGATGCTGCTATCGTTTAAAGTTTTTGTACTGTAATCAAAGTTCTTTTTGGTTATTAGCTAGCAGCATAAGTGTAGTTTAGGTAAGGACAGTTAGAGGTTCCCCTTTTGTGTAAATAAGTTAAGTGTGTAATGATTAGATGTTTAATAGTGCCCCTTTAGAATTTATGAATGTGTGATGTATTACAAACTTAGGTAAATGCTCCAATACATAGGACAGAGTAGTATAGAACCTGTCCTTGACCAAGGGTACGCGGCACCGCAAAGAACAGATGAAGGATCAGTATTGTGATCCACCATGCTTCGCGTTTAGGATCAAGAGGACGGACTGTAGCCATCTGAGATGGCCACTTACATAGTAAACATGGATACTTGCAAAGACTCAATGGAAATATGACCAATACAGGATTCAGGCAAACTCAGAGCCTGAATGTATATTTGCTGACAGAGAGCCAGACAATATCGAAACCCCTAGCCGATTTGCATTCTAATGACCCATTTGCCCAGGACAAAGGACTGGTACTCAGGTATCCGATACAATTCCAGACACATTGGCACCACTCCCTTCACCTAGGAAGCCCAAACAGCCAAGGTCAATAACCACTCAGGAAACGCCAAGCCATCAAGGCACCCGCCCCTTTATTGGCTCAAATCAAAGGCAGTGATCGAAGCCTTCCGAATTATTGGGTCCAGAATGAAGGACCACCCAAAAGAGCACGAAACCCCAAAGGATAAAGAGAGACACTGCCATGTGTTTGATCTATTTTGGCCCTGTCACACCGGCACTCTTCGGCCCAGCCGATACCTGAAGCCATCTGCAGCCCCACGACCAGAAGCAAGTTCAAGACCAACGATCGCTACCAGACGGATGAGCCCAGCAGAACCAAAGTTATTTCTCCAGACCCAGCCACTCTAGATCCGAACATATGCCTTGTTCCTCTGCCAAAGCCGGGTGCCTGAAAGTTAAGTACAGGTTGTTGCAGTGTTTTTTTTTTAAATATCATTTTTATTGGAATTTTTTACAGAAAATATAAAACATAACGACAAACAATGAAATGCAACAAAATAACCCATAATAACCGTACCACCCCCAGACCGTATCGACGCATGTATCCCATCCCCCACCCCCCCAACCCCAATGAACAACAAAAGGACTTCAAAATAAATTTAAATTAAATAAACAAACATAGTCATCGTCCGCCCCCCCCCCCCACCTTTTCCCTCCCCCTTCTCCTCCCCCCCCCCCCCCCCCCCCCCCCCCGGGTTGCTGCTGCTACTGTCCCCGTACCCTATCGTTGAGCCAGAAAGTCGAGAAAAGGTTGCCACCGCCTGAAGAACCCTTGTACCGACCCTCTCAGGGTGAATTTGACCTTCTCTAGCTTAATAAAACCCGCCATGTCATTGATCCAGGTCTCCACACTTGGGGGCCTCGCATCCTTCCATTATAGCAAGATCCTTCGCCGGGCTACTAGGGACGCAAAGGCCAGCACACCGGCCTCTTTCGCCTCCTGCACTCCCGGCTCCACCTCAACCCCAAAAATCGCGAGTCCCCATCCTGGCTTAACCCTGGATCCCACCACCCTCGACACTGTCCTCGCCACCCCCTTCCAGAACTCCTCCAACGCCGGGCATGCCCAGAACATATGGGCATGGTTCGCTGGACTCCCCGAGCACCTGACACACCTGTCTTCACCCCCAAAGAACCTACTCATCCTTGTCCCAGTCATGTGGGCCCGGTGCAGCACCTTGAATTGGATGAGGCTAAGCCGCACACACGAGGAGGAAGAATTAACCCTCTCCAGGGCATCAGCCCATGTCCCGTCTTCGATCTGTTCCCCCAGTTCCCCCTCCCACTTAGCTTTCAGCTCCTCTAATGACGCCTCCTCCGCCTCCTGCATAACCTTATAGATATCAGATATCTTCCCCTCTCCGACCCAGACCCCCGAAAGCACCCTGTCGCTCACCCCCCTCGCGGGAAGCAAAGGGAATCCCTCCACCTGCCGCCTAGCAAATGCCTTTACCTGCAGATACCTGAACATGTTCCCCGGGAGGAGCCCAAATTTCTCCTCCAACTCCCCCAGGCTCGCAAACCTCCCATCAATAAACAGGTCCCTCAGCTGTCTGATGCCCGCTCTGTACCAACCCTGAAATCCCCCATCAATGTTCCCGGGGACGAACCTATGGTTCCCCCTCAACGGAGCCTCCATCGAGCCCCCCACTTCTCCCCTATGTCGCCTTCACTGCCCCCAAATCTTGAGGGTAGCCGCCACCACCGGACTCGTGGTATACCTCGTAGGAGGGAGCGGCCATGGCGCCGTTACCAGGGCCCCCAGGCTTGTATCTCCACAGGACGCCCTCTCCATCCGTTTCCATGCTGCCCCCTCCATTACCCACTTGCGCACCATCGACACATTGGCCGCCCAATAATACCCCGAGAGATTGGGTAACGCCAGCCCCCCCCCATCTCTACCCCGCTCCAAGAAGACCCTCTTCACCCTCGGGGTCCCATGCGCCCAAACAAAGCTCATGATGTTGCTCGTAACCCTTCTAAAAAAGGCCCTAGGGATAAAGATGGGCAAGCACTGAAAAAGGAACAAGAACCTCGGGAGAACCGTCATTTTGACGGACTGCACTCTATCCGCCAACGATAGCGGCACCATGTCCCACCTTTTAAATTCCTCTTCCATCTGCTCCACCAGCCTGGTAAAATTAAACTTATGGACAGTCCCCCAACTCCTGGCCACCTGCACCCCCAGGTATCTGAAACTCTTCACTGCCCTCTTAAATGGGAGTCTCCCAATTCCCTCCTCCTGATCACCCGGGTGTACTACAAATACCTCACTCTTGCCTAAATTTAACTTATAGCCCGAGAAGGCCCCAAATTCCGCTAACAGCTCCATCACCCCCGGCATTCCCCCTTCTGGATCCGCCACATACAACAGCAGGTCGTCCGCATACAGCGATACACGATGTTCCTCCCCACCCCGCACCAGACCCCTCCATCTCCCTGACTCCCTCAACGCCATAGCCAAAGGTTCAATCGCCAGTGCAAAGAGCAAGGGGGACAGGGGGCACCCCTGCCTGGTCCCACGGTAGAGCCTAAAGTACTCCGATCTCCTTCCATTTGTAACTACACTCGCCATTGGAGCCGCGTAGAGCAGCCTCACCCATTTGATGAATCCCTCTCCGAATCCGAACCGCTCCAGCACCTCCCACAGGTACCCCCACTCAACTCTATCAAACGCTTTCTCCGCATCCAGCGCCACCACTATCTCCGCCTCCCCCTCCACTGCCGGCATCATGATAACATTGAGCAGTCTCCGCACATTCGTGTTGAGCTGCCGTCCCTTGACAAATCCTGTCTGATCCTCGTGTATCACCCCTGGCACACAATCCTCTATCCTGGTGGCCAGGATCTTCGCCAGCAACTTAGCGTCAACATTGAGGAGCGAGATAGGCCTGTATGATCCACACTGCAAGGGGTCCTTATCCCGCTTTAGGATCAGAGAGATCAGTGCCCGCGACATCGTCGGGGGCAAAGCCCCCCCCTCCCATGCCTTATTGAAAGCTCGCACCAACAGGGGGCCCACCAGATCCGCATACTTTTTATAAAATTCCACAGGGAACCCGTCCGGCCCCGGCGCCTTACCTGACTGCATTTGTCCAATCCCCCTGACTAGCTCCTCCAACTCTATCGGCGCCCCCAGCCCCTCTACCAGCTCCTCTTGAACCCTTGGGAACCGTAGCCTGTTCATGAAGCTCTCCATCCCCCCTCTCCCCATCGGAGGTTCTGACCGGTACAGTTCCTCATAGAAGTCCCTAAAGACCCCATTTACTTCTGTCCCCTTCTGCACTACATTCCCACCCCTATCCGTCACTCCACCAATTTCCCTAGCCGCATCTCGCCTGCGGAGCTGATGCGCCAACATCCTGCTCGCCTTCTTCCCATACTCATATACCGTGCCCTGCGACGTCCTCCACTGTGTCTCCGCCTTTCTGGTGGTCAACAAGTCAAATTTGACCTGCAAACTGCGCCGTTCCCCCAGCAACCCCTCCTCCGGTGCCTCCGCGTATCTCCTGTCCACATCCAGGAGCTCCCCCACCAGTCTCTCCCTCTCCCTCCTCTCCTTCCTTTCCCTATGGGCCCGGATGGAGATCAGCTCCCCCCAGATCACTGCTTTCAGAGCCTCCCAGACCATCCCCACCCGGACCTCCCCCGTATCATTGGTATCAAGATACCCCTCAATACTTCCCCGGACCCTCCTACACACCTCCTCATCAGCCAGCAGCCCCACATCCAGGCGCCAGAGCGGGCGCTGGTCCCGCGCCTCCCCCATCTCCAGATCAACCCAGTGCGGAGCATGGTCTGAAATCGCTATGGCCGAATACTCTGCATCCTGCACCTTCGGGATCAATCCCCTGCTCAGGATGAAAAAATCTATTCGGGAATAGACCTTATGGACATGGGAGAAAAAGGAATACTCCCGCGCTCTCGGCCTCCCAAACCTCCAGGGATCCACCCCTCCCATCTGGTCCATAAACCCCCTCAGCACTCTGGCCGCCGCCGGTCTCCTACCCGTCCTTGAACTGGACCGGTCCAGTGGGGGATCCAGCACTGTGTTAAAGTCTCCCCCCATGATCAGGCCCCCTGCCTCCAGGTCCGGAATGCGCCCCAACAAGCGCCTCATGAAGCCGGCATCATCCCAATTCGGGGCATATACATTAACCAGCACCACCTTCTCTCCCTGCAGCCTACCCTTCACCATAATATATCTGCCCTCCTTGTCCGACACCACTTCAGCCGCCTCGAACGCCACCCTCTTCCCCACCAGGATCGCCACCCCCCGGTTCTTTGCGTCCAATCCTGAGTGAAAAACCTGCCCTACCCACCCCTTCCTCAGACGAACCTGGTCCGCCACCTTCAAGTGGGTCTCCTGGAGCATAGCCACGTCCGCCTTCAGCCCCTTCAGATGAGAAAATACCCTGGTTCTCTTAACCGGCCCATTCAGCCCCCTCACGTTCCAGGTAATCAGCCGAATCAGAGAGCAACCTGCCCCTCTCCCCCGCCGGCTAACCATAGCTTATCGACTGCTCGCCCCGCCTGACCCGTTCCCCATGGCGATAACACCTCTCCTCTACCCCCCCGGCCCACGCCAGCTCCTTCCTGGCCATTCCAGCAGCAACCCGGTAGGTTGTTGTAGTGTTAGGTGTAGTTTAGCTTGTTCAGTAGTCCCCCTTTATAACGCGGGTGTTGGGGTCCAAGACAGCCACCCGCGTTGCAACCGAGCCACGGATATCCACGATGGGGGTTTTAAATTTATTTTTAAATCTATGCTAGCGCTTCCCATTGAGAGTCTACGGGGGGCGGGGGGAGAGGTCAGACCCCCGTAGACTCACAATGGGAAGCGCTAGCATAGATTTTAAAATAAATTTAAAACCCCCATCGTGGATCTAATTAAAACAGTGTCAATTTCAGCGGCCGGCTCACTTTGATCCGGAGAGGGAAGCCGCTCTCTCACTGAAACAATCAGCCGGCCGCTGAAATTGACACTGCCGGCTGCTCTCTCCCTCCAATCCAACTTTTAAGTTTTAATGTTTCTGATTGGAGGGAGAGAGCAGCGGGCAGTGTCAATTTCAGCGGCCGGCTGATTGTTTCAGTGAGAGAGCAGCTTCCCTCTCCGGATCAAAGTGAGCCGGCCGCTGAAATTGACACTGCCGGCTGATTGGAGGGAGAGAGCAGAGAGCAGGAGGAGGTCATACGGGCCTCTGCAAGACCAGCATGGTCTCACATCGCCCCTCCCCTCTGTAGCTGGGGTTCAGGCTGTGGCTGCTGGGGTACAGACCGTGGCTGCTGGGCTTCAGGCTGTGGCTGCTGGGCTTCAGGCTGTGGCTGCTGGGGTACTGTGGCTGCTGGGGTTCAGGCTGTGGCTGCTGAGGTATTGATTGGAGGGAGAGAGCAGCGGGCAGTGTCAATTTCAGCGGCCGGCTGATTGCTTCAGTGAGAGAGCAGCTTCCCTCTCCGGATCAAAGTGAGCTGGCCGCTGAAATTGACACTGCCGGCTGCTCTCTCCCTCCAATCAGAAACATTAAAACTTAAAAGTTGGATTGGAGGGAGAGAGCAGCGGGCAGTGTCAATTTCAGCGGCCGGCTGATTGTTTCAGTGAGAGAGCAGCTTCCCTCTCCGGATCAAAGTGAGCCGGCCGCTGAAATTGACACAACTGACAGTTGGGGTCCATAAGCCCCCCCGCGGTATATCGCGAACCGCGGTATTGCGGAGCGCGGTATAACAGGGGACTACTGTAGTGTTTTTATGTTGCATGTGTGAGTTAATTTTGTGTGTAAATAAACCATTATTGAACTTGAGCTAACTGACTGGTAGTTGGGTCTTTGATCAATATCCGGTTGAACCTTGTGGTGGTATCATTTGATACCTGCCGACTCTGAAAAGCAATATTACTCAATATTAAGAAGGGCGTTTCCGGTGCAGAATTGGCAACAGTTATTAGTGACGCCTTTGGGATAATATTCCACTCATCAAAATCGGCAACACACCATAAATGTTGTCCCGTGAGTTCTGCGATATATGGGGCATCATTTCTTTGTGAGTTATATCACATGATGCCAGAAAGTTTGTTGAAGCAAATTCCTTCTCATCTACCTCCAGATTTGACATAATGTTTGTATTTAAAAAAAATAAATTTAGAGTACCCAATTCTTTTTTTTCCAATTAAGGGACAATTTATCAAGGCCAATCCACCTACCCTGCACATCTTTGGGTTGTGGGGATGAGACCCACGCAGACATGGAGAGAGTGTGCAACTCCACATGAACAGTGACCCAGGGCTCGGGATCGAACCCGGGTCCTTGGCACCATGAGGCAGATGTGTTAACCACTGCACCACTGTGCCACTCTTGACGTAATGGTCGCACTGATGGTTTTTTAAAAATGTGTTTATTATTGGATTGGATTGGATTTGTTTCTTGTCACGTGTACCGAGGTACAGTGAAATGTATTTTTCTGTGAGCAGCTCAACAGATCATTAAGTACATGAAATGAAAAGGAAATAGAAGAAAATACATAATAGGGCAACACAAGGTATACAATGTAACTACATAAGCACCGGCAACGGATGAAGCATACAGGTTGTCGTGTTAATGTGGTCAGTCCATAAGAGGGTCATTTAGGAGTCTGGTAACAGCGGGGAAGAAGCTGTTTTTGAGTCTGTTTGTGCGTGTTCTCAGGCTTCTGTATCTCCTGCCCGATGGAAGAAGTTGGAAGAGTGAGTAAGCCGGGTGGGAAGGGTCTTTGATTATGCTGCCTGCTTTCCCCAGGCAGCGGGAGCTGTAGATAGAGTCAATGGATGGGAGGCAGGTTCGTGTGATGGACTGGGCTGTGTTCACAAAATTTCTTGCGGTCCTGGGCCGAGCAGTTGCCATACCAGACTGTGATGCAGCCAGATAGGATGCTTACTATGGTGCATCTGTAAAAGTTGGTAAGAGTTAATGTTGTTAGAAATGTTCATAATTAACGCAAACCAGAATAAAAGAATACAAAAAAACACAAGAAGATGTAAAAATAAAAAATAAAAACAACACATAATTAACTTGAATACTAAAACTAACCCAACCCCCTAACTACTGATAGTGACTAACTCTTTAAAAAAGGAAATAAATGGCTGCCATCTTGGATAAAACCTCTCCACTGACCCCCTGATGGTGAATTTGACTTTCTCCAAGTGTAAGACTGACATTAAGTCAACCAGACAAGCAGAGCACTGAGCAGAGTGGGAGATCTTCAACCAAGTAACATTTTCATCCGGGCTATCAATGAGGCAAAGGCGGCAATATCCGCCTTTACCCCTTTACCCCTGAATCATTGGAGAATCCGACATTCCAAATATGGCCACCAGCGGACACGAATCTAAATCCACATGGGATACCTCTGACATGGCATTAAAGAATGAAATCCAGAAGCCTACGAGTTTGGGGCAGGACCAGAACATATGCATATGGTTAGCCGGCCCAAGAGAACAGCGATCACACCTCAACATTCATGAAGAGCCCACTTATTCTCGCCCTAGTCAAGTACCTTCTTTGAGAAGGTGACTGAACAGGTAGACGAGGGTAGAGCAGTTGACGTGGTGTATATGGATTTCAGTAAAGCGTTTGATAAGGTTCCCCACGGTCGGCTATTGCAGAAAATACGGAGGCTGGGGATTGAGGGTGATTTAGAGATGTGGATCAGAAATTGGCTAATTGAAAGAAGACAAAGAGTGGTGGTTGATGGGAAATGCTCAGAATGGAGTTCAGTTACGAGTGGCGTACCACAAGGATCTGTTCTGGGACCGTTGCTGTTTGTCATTTTTATAAATGACCTAGAGGAGGGCGCAGAAGGATGGGTGAGTAAATTTGCAGACGACACTAAAGTCGGTGGAGTTGTAGACAGTGCGGAAGGATTTTGCAGGTTACAGAGGGACATAGATAAGCTGCAGAGCTGGGCTGAGAGGTGACAAATGGAGTTTAATGTTCGGCCCACGATGTTGCACTGACATGGGAAGTCAAAAAATAAAGGCCATCTAACCTACACTATGCCATTATCATCCATATGCTTATCCAATAAACTTTTAAATGCCCTCAATGTTGGCGAGTTCACTACTGTTGCAGGTAGGGCATTCCACGGCCTCACCACTCTTTGCGTAAAAAACCCACCTCTGACCTCTGTCCTATATCTATTACCCCTCAATTTAAGGCTATGTCCCCTCGTGCTAGCCACCTCCATCCGCGGGAGAAGGCTCTCACTGTCCACCCTATCTAACCCTCTGATCATTTTGTATGTCTCTATTAAGTCACCTCTTAACTTTCTTCTCTCTAACGAAAACAACCTCAAGTCCATCAGCCTTTCCTCATAAGATTTTCCCTCCATACCAGGCAACATCCTGGTAAATCTCCTCTGCACCCGTTCCAAAGCTTCCACGTCCTTCCTATAATGAGGCGACCAGAACTGTACGCAATACTCCAAATGCGGCCGTACCAGAGTTTTGTATAGCTGCAACATGACCTCATGGCTCCGGAACTCAATCCCTCTACCAATAAAGGCCAACACACCATAGGCCTTCTTCACAACCCTATCAACCTGGGTGGCAACTTTCAGGGATCTATGTACATGGACACCGAGATCCCTCTGCTCATCCACACTGCTAAGAATTTTACCATTAGCCAAATATTCCGCATTCCTGTTATTCTTTCCAAAGTGAATCACCTCACACTTCTCTACATTAAACTCCATTTGCCACCTCTCAGCCCAGCTCTGCAGCTTATCTATGTCCCTCTGTAACCTGCAACATCCTTTCACACTGTCTACAACTCCACCGACTTTAGTGTCGTCTGCAAATTTACTCACCCAACCTTCTGTGCCCTCCTCTAGGTCATTTATAAAAATGACAAACAGCAACGGCCCCAGAACAGATCCTTGTGGTATGCCACTCGTAACTGAACTCCATTCTGAACATTTGCCATCAACCACCACTCTCTGTCTTCTTTCAACTAGCCAATTTCTGATCCACATCTCTAAATCACCCTCAATCCCCAGCCTCCGTATTTTCTGCAATAGACGACCATGGGGAACCTTATCAAACGCTTTACTGAAATCCATATACACCACATCAACTGCTCTACCCTCGTCTACCTGTTCAGTCACCTTCTCAAAGAACTCGATAAGGTTTGTGAGGCATGACCTACCCTTCACAAAACCATGCTGACTATCCCTAATCATATTATTCCTATCTAGATGATTATAAATCGTATCTCTTATAATCCTCTCCAAGACTTTACCCACAACAGACGTGAGGCTCACCGGCCTATAGTTACCGGGGTTATCTCTACTCCCCTTCTTGAACAAAGGGACCACATTTGCTATCCTCCAGTCCTCTGGCACTATTCCTGTAGCCAATGATGACCTAAAAATCAAAGCCAAAGGCTCAGCAATCTCTTCCCTGGCTTCCCAGAGAATCCTAGGATAAATCCCATCAGGCCCCAGGGACTTATCTATTTTCACCTTGTCCAGAATTGCCAACACTTCTTCCCTACGCACCTCAATGCCATCTATTCTAATAGCCTGGGTCTCAGCATTCTCCTTCACAACATTATCTTTTTCCTGAGTGAATACTGACGAAAAGTATTCATTTAGTATCTCGCTTATCTCCTCAGCCTCCACACACAACTTCCCACCACTGTCCTTGACTGGCCCTACTCTTACCCTAGTCATTCTTTTATTCCTGACATACCTATAGAAAGCTTTTGGGTTTTCTTTGATCCTACCTGCCAAATACTTCTCATGTCCCCTCCTTGCTCGTCTTAGCTCTCTCTTTAGATCCTTCCTCGCTTCCCTGTAACTATCAAGCGCCCCAACTGAAACCTCACGCCTCATCTTCACATAGGCCTCCTTCTTCCTCTTAACAAGAGATTCCACTTCTTTGGTAAACCACGGTTCCCTCGCTCGACCCCTTCCTCCCTGCCTGACTGGTACGTACTTATCAAGAACATGCAATAGCTGTTCCTTGAACAAGCTCCACATATCCAGTGTGCCCAACCCTTGCAGCCTACTTCTCCAACCTACACATCCTAAGTCATGTCTAATGACATCATAATTGCCCTTCCCCCAGCTATGACTCTTGCCCTGCAGGGTATACTTATCCCTTTCCATCACTAACGTAAAGGTCACCGAATTGTGGTCACTGTTTCCAAAGTACTCACCTACCTCCAGATCTAACACCTGGCCTGGTTCATTACCCAAAACCAAATCCAATGTGGCCTCGCCTCTTGTTGGCCTGTCAACATATTGTGTCAGGAAACCCTCCTGCACACATTGTACAAAGAACGACCCATCTAATGTACTTGAACTATATCTTTTCCAGTCAATGTTTGGAAAGTTAAAGTCTCCCATAACAACTACCCTGTTACTTTCGCTCTTTTCCAGAATCATCTTCGCCATCCTTTCCTCTACATCCCTAGAACTATTAGGTGGCCTATAGAAAACTCCCAACAGGGTGACCTCTCCTTTCCTGTTTCTAACCTCAGCCCATACTACCTCGGAAGAAGAGTCCCCATCTAGCATCCTTTCCGCCACCGTAATACTGTCCTTGACTAGCAGCGCCACACCTCCCCCTCTTTTGCCCCCTTCTCTGAGCTTACTAAAACACCTAAACCCCGGAACCTGCAACAACCATTCCTGTCCCTGCTCTATCCATGTCTCTGAAATGGCCACAACATCGAAGTCCCAGGTACCAACCCATGCTGCCAGTTCCCCTACCTTATTTCGTATACTCCTGGCATTGAAGTAGACACACTTCAAACCACCTACCTGAACACTGGCACCCTCCTGCGAAGTCAAATCTGTGCTCCTAACCTCTATACTCTCAATCTCCCGTACCCCAAAACTACAATCCAGGTTCCCATGCCCCTGCTGAATTAGTTTAAACCCCCCCAAAGAGCACTAACAAATCTCCCCCCCCCAGGATATTGGTGCCCCTCAGGTTCAGATGTAGACCATCCTGTCTATAGAGGTCCCACCTTCCCCAGAAAGAGCCCCAGTTATCCAGAAATCTGAATACCTCCCGCCTGCACCATCCCTGTAGCCACGTGTTTAATTGCTCTCTCTCCCTATTCCTCATCTCACTATCACGTGGCACGGGCAACAACCCAGAGATAACAACTCTGTTTGTTCTCGCTGTCAATATTGCTTCAATGCTTCAATATTGCTCATTTTAAAGAGAGACAAGGACCCGGAGCAGTGTGCATCGTAACGCCTGATTTTGCTGTTGAATGTAGATGTGAAGCTGTTGGTGAAGTTACTGGTGACGTGTGTACAAGATTGTGTGTCGGGCGTGATAGATGAGGACTAGACGGGATTGGTGAAGGGGCAGCAGCTGTCGATGAATGCCCAGAGGTTGCTGAATGTCATTATGATGCCCTCGGAGTGCCGAGAAGTGGAAGTGATTGAGGTGGTGGACACGGACAAAGCTTTTGATGTGGTGGTGTGACAAACTTACCTGAGGAACTGGAGCGGTTTGGGCAGGGATTCATGGACTGTATTCGGCTGTTGTATAAGGCGCCTAAGGCGAGTGTTCAGACTAACAGGGTCAGCTTGGATTACTTTGGGTTGCACCGGGGAACGAGGCAGGGGTGTTCGCTCTCCCTGCTGCTCTTTGATGAGCATAGATAAAATATTTTCCCACATATAGAGGAGTCTAGAACTAGAGGGCATAGGTTTAAGGTGAGAGATACAAAAGAGACCAGACGGGAAATTTCTTCACACAGAGGGTGGTGAGCATCTGGAACGAGCTGTCAGAAGCAGTGGTAGAGGCGGGTACAATTTTTTCCTTTAAAAAAGTTAGACGCTTACATGGGCAGGGTGGGTATAGAGGGATATGGGCCAAATGCGGGCAAGTGGGGCTAGCTTAGTGATAGAAACTGGTGGGCATGGACAAGCTGGGTCAAAGGGCCTGTTTCCATGCTGTAAACATCAATTACTCTAAATGGCTGTTACCACTTGAAGTGAACGGTACAGTGGTCCAATTGAAGCTAGACACTGGTGCCAAAGCCAATTTAATCAACATGCCTGATTTTAAAAATCTAAAAATTTCAGCCGATTAGAAAAAAATCACAAAATATCTCTGAGAGATTTAATGGTTCAAGCATTAAATGTTATGGTGCTTCTGACCTGAGTGTGGTGGTGAAGAACACAGTTTATTCCATTCCATTTTGTATTGTATCCAAGGGCTTAGATTCATTATCAGGTGATAAGCCCTGTGAAGAATTAGGTCGAGTGCAGTTGGTATATAGCATCCACAAAGGATTGGATGAACACTCCAACGATTCTGAGAACATTATCAGCAAATTCAGCGATGTGTTCATAGGTTTTGGTACACTACCATTTACCTGCAAGATGCAACTCAAAGAGGATGCAAAAACTGTGATACAGCCACCAAGAAGATGACTTCAAAAAGGAGACTAGACAGAATGACAAAATTAAAAGTAATCAGAAAGATGGAAGAACCTACCAACTGGGTAAACTGTATAAAGAGAAAGAATGGCAATATTCGCATAAGCATGGATCCTAAAGATCTTAACGAGAATATCAAAAGAGAATGTTGTGTTGTGATGGTGGTAATGATGTACACAGGACATCTAGTTGTTTAACTAGAAAGATGATTTATTTACAAGCACATGAAAAGATAGCTAACAAACTATAATACAGATGATGGCTACTAAATGAATTCAGTGATTTCTCCTGGAGCTACTCGAAGTGCGACTCCCTCTTGTACGTCTTACTACCAACTGTCGGGTGTCTCCAGTCGCCACCAGATCTCTCTCACCACCAGCTGGTTGGAGGTTGCATTACTAACATCTATACAGAACTGTGCACAGGCATATCACCAGAGAACATTACCAAATACCAGAGCGTGAGGAAATCACATCTGAGATGATGGGTGCACAATTCTTTTTTTTTTTTAATTTAGATTACCCAATTATTTTTTCCAATTAAGGGGCAATTTAGCATGGCCAATCCACCTACTCTGCACATTTTTGGGTTGTGGGGGCGAAACCCACGCAGACACGGGGAGAATGTGCAAACTCCACACGGACAGTGACCCAGAGGCGGGATCGAACCTGGGACCTCAGCGCCGTGAGGCGGTTGTGCTAACCACTAGGCCACCGTGCTGCCCCGACACAGGGTGCACAATTCTTTACGAAATTTGATGCATCTCAAGGTTTCTGGCAACTAAAGCTAGAGGAACAAAGTACAAAATACTGTACTTTAAATATGGCATTTGGACGGTATGCTTTCTGAGAATGCCATTTGGCATATTTTCAGCATCAGAATGTTTTCACCATGTCATGGAGCACATAATGAAGGCATCGAAGCAATGCATGTGTACGTGGATGATATCATCATTTGGGGCTCAACCGTAGAAGAGCACAATACGAGGTTGTTTAAAGTTTTAATGAGCATCAGGAGAAATGGGCTGAAGCTCAACAAGCAAAAGTGCTAATTTGGAGTAACTGAGGTCACATTACTGGGTGACAAGCTCTCATTGCGTGGCATTGAATCTGAAAAGGACAAAATCCAAGCAATTCTCAACATGCCAAGACCACACGACAAGAAAGCCATCTTAAAAGTGATGGGTATGATCAGTTTTATAGGGAAATTCATTCCAAACCTATCAGGAAAAACACATCTATGTGATCTCCTGCACAAGACAACAAATTTCACTTGGACTGAGCAACACGGACAGGAATGGAAGAAGCTCAAGACTTCACTAACCACCACGCCAGTTCTCACATTTCTTTGACGCATCTAAGCAGATTAAAGTGTCAACAGACGCGTCGAAAGATGGTCTAGGAGCAGTTCTTCTGCGACTAGAGCATGACGATTGGAAATCAGTCACGTAATCATCATGATCCATGATGACAAGGGAGCAGAGGTGCACTCAAATCAATATTATCAGAGTTGACTGTGGACGGTGGCATTCTCCGGTGTAGCACCAGGGTTGTTGTCCTGGCGAAGGGACAGGCTGTTGTGCTGAAGGACCTTCACAGCGGACATCCGGGAGTGTCAAAAATGAAGATGCTGGCGAGAAGCTATGTCTGGTGGCCGGGTTTGGACACGGATATGGAGCCGTTGGCCAAGCAGTGCTCCATCTGCCGAGAGCACCAGAAGGTTCCTGCAGCAGCACCCCTATACCCCTGGGCATGGCAGGGCATCCTTGGGTTCAATACATGCCAATTTCACCGGACCCTTCTTGGGTTCAATGTTCCTCATCCTGGTGGACGCCCACTCAAAGTGGCTGGAGGTCCACAAGATGGCAATTATCACCTCCTTGGTGTCCATGAGAGATTGCACAATTAGTTTTCCACATATGGAATCCCGGAGGTGCTCGTAATCGATAACGGTGGCTCTTTTACGAGCGAAGCATTTGCCGCTTTTGGAAAAACCAACGGGATTCGCCATGTCCGCACCACATCATACCATCGGGCATCGAATGGCCTGGTAGAGAGGGCTGTGCAGACAATTAAACAGGGACTCAAGAAAAGTCTGGCTCAATGGACACCAGACTGGCAAGATTTTTATTATCATACAGGACCATGTCACACACAGTAATTGGGGTGGCCCCCATTGAGATGTTAATGGGTCGTAGGCTTTGCACACGACTGAGTTTGATTCTACTGGACATCGGCGCGAAAGTGCGCCATAACCAAATTTGCAAGGGCGTTGCCCTGTTCGACATCGACTTCTTCACCGCTTTCCACCTGATCATTCGTAACTTCAACAATGGTGCTCGTGGGTCTCTGGAATTGTCGTCTGTCAAATGGCACCAGTCTCTCACAAAGTTCAGGTACAGGCACAACTCAAGAGATGACACCTGGATCATCTTTGCTCGCAGAGGTTGCCCCCTCAGGAAGTGACTTGAGAGAAGCCTGTCCTGGATCCTCCAGTTCCATTGCTGAATCAGCCTGCTGAGACACCGCCAGTCTCTCGTCGCCGACATGCCCAACATTGTTTCTTCTGCCTCTGAGGTGGAGACACAGACCTCTGAGGTCTCGGACGCCAACTCCATAGTTCAGCCTCCTCCAAACAATTGTTTGCCACAACGTTCCTGTCGCAGACAACGTTCACCAGCACGGTATTTGTTTCTTATTTTCTCGCCGTGTACTCCCCATGTCCTTATTCTATTACATCCTGGGGATGCAACATTGACAAAGCAGATAAAAACAGAGTCAAAGAATATGAAAGGCCGACCTGTTTTTGATTTTAGGATGAAAATTGAAATGAAAATCACTTTATTGTCACGAGTAGGCTTCAATGAAGTTACTGTGAAAAGCCCCTAGTCGCTACATTCCGGCGCCTGTCCGGGGAGGCTGGTACGGGAATCGAACCGTGCTGCTGGCCTGCTTGGTCTGCTTTAAAAGCCAGCGATTTAGCCCAGTGAGCTAAACCAGCCCCTAAGCAGGAGAGAGGAGGGAGAAGGGAACAAGGCCAATTAATGATTCAGATCGGCAACACAGAAGACATAATTTATGACTTTGATTTGGGCCATTTCAATGCTGTGGCAGCTGTGGAAATTTAATGGGAGTAGCAGGAAAGATGGTCACGGATTTGGGAGGTGACAACATGTTCAAGGACTTAGGAAATCCATAGATTTTAATTTATTTTTCCTTTTCTCTCAAAAGTTAATGTTTACCATTAACAATGGGTTCAATGAACCAGTTTTAATGATGTAATAAGTAGATCTACATGGCCATTTTTATCATACTTCCTCCTTCAGGTGGGGTTGAACCCGGAAGCCACACCATTCTGCATTTGGCCAACAAGTGGAGATCAACCATCCACCGGCCTGCAGATGAGCCAACATGGCCCTCTTGTTGCTGGGCCAAGGATGAGTGAAACTTATCTGATGAACACAATAAGTTCAACTGTGAATTAATGAAGGGATTCAGGCATCATTTAATGTCACTGAAGTTACAGGGGTGTGAAATTAATTATCCACATTGAAATCAGTGGGCCAGTTGGTGAGGGATATTGGGCAGTGGGAGGGTGATGAACCACCAAAATATTGAGAAAGAACAATAACCTGAAACCACTGTCATGTGCATTCGACCTGCTATCTGATGTCAGGACATGGTTTCTAAATTGGTCTATGGGTCAGGAAGGCATTCCCCAACTCGATCCCTTCCTGCCAAGAGTACAAGTTTGGGTAGATCTCTTGCTCCGTTCCCCTTTCCGTCTCTGCAACAACCAGTCAGCGTAATTTTGCTCCAATTAGTGAACCATAGATGCTTTCTGCAGAGATTACACTATTCACATGTGTCCAAGCAAATTCTTCATTAGAGCAATGTAAAATTAGTCCTACTGTCCCTGCTCTCCCCTTACCCTTGGTATGTTCTTCACATGTTGATGTACTCTTTTAAAATATGTAACGAAAGCAACTATTCATGTGATGAAGCTTCCAATCTTTCTTCAAAAGCCCAACTTCACAACTGCTGTTTATTTTGAAGTGCATGGTAGAGGCGGGTACAATGTTTTCCTTTAAAAAAGTTAGACGCTTACATGGGCAGGGTGGGTATAGAGGGATATGGGCCAAATGCGGGCAAGTGGGGCTAGCTTAGTTATAGAAACTGGTCAAAGGGCCTGTTTTCATGCTGTAAACATCAATGACTCTAAATGGCTGTTACCACTTGAAGTGAACGGTACAGTGGTCCAATTGAAGTTAGACACTGGCACCAAGAAGATCACCTCAAAAAGGAGCTAGACAGAATGACAAAATTAAAAGTAATCAAAAAGATGGAAGAACCTACCGACTGGGTAAACTGTATAAAGAGAAAGAATGGCAATATTCGCATATGCATGGATCCTAAAGATCTTAACAAGACCCCCAAACAGCAGCGAGATATTTGAGCAGGAAATGGTGTTTGAGCTCCTGATATCAGCGAGAACTCCCCGACATGTCTTCAATGAACACGTGGAATCCTCAGCCAGAACCTCAGTTTGTCTCATCCAACAGAAAGCATCAACAGATGTTAACTGCTCACTCAATACTGACCCTCTGACAGTGCGGCACTCCCTCAGTACTGACCCTCTGACAGTGCAACACTCCCTCAGTACTGACCCTCTGACAGTGCGGCACTCCCTCAGCACTGACCCTCTGACAGTGCAGCACTCCCTCAGTACTGACCCTCTGACAGTACGGCACTCCCTCAGTACTGACCCTCTGACAGTGCAGCACTCCCTCAGTACTGACCCTCTAACAGTGCGGCACTCCCTCAGTACTGACCCTCTGACAGTGCGGCACTCCCTCAGTACTGACCCTCTGACAGTACAGCACTCCCTCAGTACTGACCCTCTGACAGTGCGGCACACCCTCAGTACTGACCCTCTGACAGTACAACACTCCCTCAGTACTGACCCTCTGACAGTGCGGCACTCCCTCAGTACTGACCCTCTGACAGTGCAGCACCCCCTCAGTACTGACTCTCTGACAGTGCAGCATTCCCTCAGTACTGACCCTCTGACAGTGCAGCACTCCCTCAGTACTGACCCTCTGACAGTGCGGCACTCCCTCAGTACTGGCCCTCTGACAGTGCAGCACCCCCTCAGTACTGACCCTCGGACAGTGCAGCACTCCCTCAGTACTGACCCTCTGACAGTGCGGCACTCCCTCAGTACTGACCCTCTGACAGTGCGGTACTCCCTCAGTACTGACCCTCTGACAGTACGGCACTCCCTCAGTACTGACCCTCCGACAGTGCAGCACTCCCTCAGTACTGACCCTCTGACAGTGCGGCACTCCCTCAGTACTAACCCTCCGACAGTGCAGCACTCCCTCAGTACTGACCCTCTGACAGTGCGGCACTCCCTCAGTACTGACCCTCTGACAGTGCGCTACTCCCTCAGTACTGACCCTCTGCCAGTGCAGCACTCCCTCAGTACTGACCCTCTGACAGTGCAGCACTCCCTCAGTACTGACCCTCTGACAGTGCAGCACTCCCTCAGTACTGACCCTCTGACAGTGCAGCACTCCCTCAGTACTGACCCTCTGACAGTGCAGCACTCCCTCAGTACTGACCCTCTGACAGTGCGGCGCTCCCTCAGTACTGACCCTCTGACAGTGCGGCGTTCCCTCAGTACTGACCCTCTGACAGTGCGGCACTCCCTCAGTACTGACCCTCTAACAGTGCGGCACTCCCTCAGTACTGACCCTCTGACAGTGCGGCACTCCCTCAGTACTGACCCTCTGACAGTGCGGCACTCCCTCAGTACTGACCCTCTGACAGTGCAGCGCTCCATCAGTACTGACCCTCTGACAGTGCGGCACTCCCTCAGTACTGACCCTCTGACAGTGCAGCACTCCCTCAGTACTGACCCTCTGCCAGTGGGCACTCCCTCAGTACTGACCCTCTGACAGTGCAGCACTCCCTCAGTACTGACCCTCTGACAGTGCGGCACTCCCTCAGTACTGACCCTCTGCCAGTGCAGCACTCCCTCAGTACTGACCCTCTGACAGTGCAGCACTCCCTCAGTACTGACCCTCTGACAGTGCGGCACTCCCTCAGTACTGACCCTCTGACAGTGCAGCGCTCCCTCAGTACTGACCCTCTGACAGTGCGGCGTTCCCTCAGTACTGACTCTCTGACAGTGCAGCGCTCCCTCAGTACTGACCCTCTGACAGTGCGGCGTTCCCTCAGTACTGACCCTCTGACAGTGCGGCACTCCCTCAGTACTGACCCTCTGACAGTGCGGCACTCCCTCAGTACTGACCCTCTGACAGTGCGGCGCTCCCTCAGTACTGACCCTCTGACAGTGCGGCACTCCCTCAGTACTGACCCTCTGACAGTGCGGCACTCCCTCAGTACTGACCCTCTGACAGTGCGGCACTCCCTCAGTACTGACCCTCTGACAGGGCGGCACTCCCTCAGTACTGACCCTCTGACAGTGCAGCACTCCCTCAGTACTGACCCTCTGACAGTGCGTCACTCCCTCAGTACTGACCCTCTGACAGTGCAGCACTCCCTCAGTACTGACCCTCTGACAGTGCAGCACTCCCTCAGTACTGACCCTCTGACAGTGCAGCACTCCCTCAGTACTGACCCTCTGACAGTGCGGCGTTCCCTCAGTACTGACCCTCTGACAGTGCGGCACTCCCTCAGTACTGACCCTCTGACAGTGCGGCACTCCCTCAGTACTGACCCTCTGACAGTGCGGCACTCCCTCAGTACTGACCCTCTGACAGTGCGGCACTCCCTCAGTACTGACCCTCTGACAGTGCGGCACTCCCTCAGTACTGACCCTCTGACAGTGCGGCACTCCCTCAGTACTGACCCTCTGACAGTGCGGCACTCCCTCAGTACTGACCCTCTGACAGTGCAGCACTCCCTCAGTACTGACCCTCTGACAGTGCAGCACTCCCTCAGTACTGACCCTCTGACAGTGCGGCGCTCCCTCAGTACTGACCCTCTGACAGTGCGGCACTCCCTCAGTACTGACCCTCTGACAGTGCGGCACTCCCTCAGTACTGACCCTCTGACAGTGCGGTCCCTCAGTACTGACCCTCTGACAGTGCGGCACTCCCTCAGTACTGACCCTCTGACAGTGCAGCACTCCCTCAGTACTGACCCTCTGACAGTGCGGCACTCCCTCAGTACTGACTCTCTGACAGTGCAGCACTCCCTCAGTACTGACCCTCTGACAGTGCAGCACTCCCTCAGTACTGACCCTCTGACAGTGCAGCACTCCCTCAGTACTGACCCTCTGACAGTGCAGCACTCCCTCAGCACTGACCCTCTGACAGTGCGGCACTCCCTCAGTACTGACCCTCTGACAGTGCGGCGCTCCCTCAGTACTGACCCTCTGACAGTGCGGCGCTCCCTCAGTACTGACCCTCTGACAGTGCGGCACTCCCTCAGTGGGGTGAAATGTGTGGCGGGTTTGAACCTACTGAGCAGAAACTGACAGTGATCCTGAGGTAAATACAATTCTGTGGGATTCACTGGAGACGACTCTGCCCCAAATATCCACCCACCTACAGCCAGTAACCAGGCGGCAGTCGCTCAGCTCCTTAAACCCCTTCCTTTGTTCCATAATTTGAATTTAACCCAATGCAATGAAGACGATGGAGCCACGGGGGCGCGGGCTGGACCGGCTGCGGCTAACTGCCGACCGGGCGGGGCTCACTGCCGGCTGGGCGGGGCTCACTGCCGGCTGGGCGGGGCTCACTGCCGGCCAGGGCTCACTGCCGGCCGGGCGGGGCTCACTGCCGGCTGGGCGGAGCTAACTGCCGGCCGGCCGGGGCTAACTGCCGGCCGGGCGGGGCGCACTGCCGACTGGGCGGGGCTCACTGCCGACTGGGCGGGGCTCACTGCCGGCTGGGCGGGGCTCACTGCCAGCCGGGCGGGGCTCACTGCCGACCGGGCGGGGCTCACTGCCGGCCAGGGCTCACTGCCGGCCGGGGCTCACTGCCGGCTGGGCGGGGCTCACTGCCGGCTGGGCGGGGCTCACTGCCGGCCGGGCGGGGCTCACTGCCGACCGGGCGGGGCTCACTGCCGGCCGGGCGGGGCTCACTGCCGACCGGGCGGGGCTCACTGCCGACCGGGCGGGGCTCACTGCCGGCCGGGCGGGGCTCACTGCCGGCTGGGCGGGGCGCACTGCCGACTGGGCGGGGCTCACTGCCGACCGGGCGGGGCGCACTGCCGGCTGGGCGGGGCTCGCTGCCGGCCGGGCGGGGCTCACTGCCGGCTGGGCGGGGCTCACTGCCGGCTGGGCGGGGCTCACTGCCGGCTGGGCGGGGCTTACTGCCGGCTGGGCGGGGCTCACTGCCGGCCGGGCGGGGCTCACTGCCGGCTGGGCGGGGCTAACTGCCGACCGGGCGGAGCTAACTGCCGACCGGGCGGGGCTAACTGCCGACCGGGCGGGGCTCACTGCCGACCGGGCGGGGCTAACTGCCGACTAAGCGGGACAAACTGCCGACCGGGCGTGTTAACTGCAGGCTGGGCGGGGCTAACTGCCGACTGGGCGTGGGAACTGTCGGCTGGGCGGGGCTAACTGCCGACCGGGCGGGGCTAACTGCCGGCCGGGCGGGGCAACTGACGAGGGGTCGGGGTGAGCTGTGAACGGGCGGTGCTTGGCGGGACTGGTTAACGACAGGTGGGCGGGACTGGTTAACGACAGGTGGGAGGGGATAACGGCGGCGAATCGTGGCTGCCTGGAGTGGGCGGGGCTGCGTGGGGATGACGGCTCCTGGGCGGGGCTGCGTGGGGATGACGGCTCCTGGGCGGGGCTGCGTGTGGATGACGGCTCCTGGGCGGGGCTGCGTGGGGATGACGGCTCCTGGGCGGGGCTGCGTGGGGATGACGGCTCCTGGGCGGGGCTGCGTGGGGATGACGGCTCCTGGGCGGGGCTGCGTGGGGATGACGGCTCCTGGGCGGGGCTGCGTGGGGATGACGGCTCCTGGGCGGGGCACGCTGCGCGCTGAGTGACAGGCCGAAATGGGCGGTTGAATGAGGGTGCGCGTGCAGCTGGAGTGCGGGAGCGGACGGCTGAGGTGAAGCCGTCCCCATTAAGCAGCGACCTCCCTGACAGCAATCGGCAAAGACACTCACCCTCCCTGCCACCAAACCCTTCCTCGGCTCTCATACTCTGCTTTATAGTCAGGAATTCCTCAATGGAAACAGGTCAGTCATTGCTTTTTTAGGTCTATTTAATGTTTGTCTCTGGGGGATGTGCAGACATCACCATCGGGCAATGCAGTAGATTTTATCTTTATTTTCGTTATACATTTTCAACTCAATGCCTTTGGTAAATATCACATTTGGATAAAATGTTGAGAGAGTAATGACAGGATAATTCTCCTGATTGAAATCTGAAGCCTGGTGTCTGCATTCATTTAGAGGACGAGAGGCTTTTCATTGCTCTTTTTATTACTGTTATTCTATTACAGTATTTTGCCCATTGAATTTACCGTTTCACTTGATTGCTACGCATTTAATTACTTAATATAAATGAATTTTCCTTTAATTGCACTGGGGACGTGTTTAATTCAAGACCTGAAAGCATTAAAATGATAGACTTTTATCCAATCTCCATACAAGAGGTTTTGCTGCAACAATGATTAACACACTATTTAATGATCTTGGTATAAAACTATTGAGTGTTTCCTTTCTGTCGACGGTGCAATTAATTGCATTTTACCATATCTTCAAACTCAACTGCATTTGTTCTTATCGAGGTGATTGCCTCCATCTGAAATAAATTCAGAGTAAAGCACACCATTTGTTTAATCAGAATAAAATCACCATGCTTTGTTTTTTTTCAATTGATAAATTATGCAGCAATATGTGAAATTGATGTTGCCGGTCTGGGGGGTGCTGTGCCCTAGCTCTTCAGCAACACATATAATCTTGCGTATAAAAATATCACTGTGCCAATTCAGGCAGAAGCATTCAACCAGACAAAGTTTACGGCCTTGACTCTTCACAGTGTGTGTTAGCCACTTACAGACCCCTTGTTTTTCCAACACACAACATCTGGCGACATCTTCCATTTGATTGCACAGTTATGTTTGTATGTATGTAATTTGCATATTTATTAGTGGTGTACATTTTCCACACTGGAATATTTTGTGGCATTGGGAAAATAGGTTCCAGGCAAAGGTTTTGTTCGGGCTGAAAGGGCAGCAGCAAAACATTGCCATCTGGGATGCAGATAAGGTACTGTGATCAAACAAGTTCATAGCGTGTGTGTTGATTTATATTTAGCTTGTAGTGCACTTGCTATTCTGAAATTGTCTGCAGTGGTTTGTAATTTAGCCTCTATTTTGTTAAGAGGCTATTCAGAATAATGGGAGGCATGTAAAATGGAGGGGTTCGTCAGCAGAATGGCTCACATTGAACAGTTTAGTATCAATGATATATGGACTCTCATATATGTTCTATTTATTAGAATTGGATGCATGTATTAGCATATACATGATATTAGTTATACAGTTTAAAACCTGTTTTTACTATTGGTGAATATAACCATTCAATTTGCTTCATAAATATCATTTAGTTCAGTGGTTAATAGTGGGCTTGCATTGGAATATATTCTTCTGCTAAAGAGATTTGGATTTGTACAATATTGCCTGCATGTATATGTAAAGGTTAAATAAGTAATAAGATGACATTGGATATCATCAATGGCTGGAAGATCTGGAGGATCTTTTGTACTACTGCTTGTGCTGTCTGTAGGTGCTGTGCTGCTCAGTATCCAGATGCACACTGTTCTATAAACGATGGTGCTTGGTGAGGGATAACTAATTTGAGAACTAGTTAACTAAATGTAAGGGTGAGAAATAGTTCCTGAAAATTGAGAATTTTGATTAATCTTGATCAAAAAATACTGGAATTTCTTGTGCCAAATTTACAATAATGATGTCCTTGGCAATTAAACATTCTTTGTAAATGCCAAAAATTAAAAATGGCTGAATTTTAATTGATTTGAAGTGAAGAACTCTGTAGCAGTCAGGTTTTATGCTGCCTCTTCACTTTGCATTTCATACTTGTGCTTCTACCATATATTTTGTGATATTTTTCAACTCCGATTTATTGTATCAGACACATATGGTCCGGTGAAAATTTTGGCGTGTTTAATTAAATCAGTGACTTTTAAAGCATACTTTTATTTCGGGGCGGCACAATAACACTGTGGTTAGCACTGTTACTTCACAGTGTTAGGGTCCCTGGTTCGATTCCTGACTAGGGTCACTGTCTGTGTGGGTTTCCTCCGGGTGCTCCGGTTTCCTCCCTAAAAGTCCCAAAAGATGTGCTTATTAGGTGAATTAGACATTCTGAATTCTCCCTCTGTCTACCCGAACAGGCGCTGGAGTGTGACGACTAGGGGCTTTTCACAGTAACTTCATTTCCTTGTTAATGTAAGCCTACTTGTGACAATAATAATAAAAGAAAAGAAGGGTTGAGAAGAGAGGTTGGAAATATAAAGTTGATAATAATGGAGGACATGTATATTGGTGTTCAATGAAGTCTAGGAAATATTTATTCTGCCAAAAAAAGCAAGAACCGACTAAACACCGAAGATACACCATAGAATAATAAAGGCATAAGCGAAACAGTCATGGTTATAAAAAAGAAAGAGGCATCTGTCAGTATTTCTTCCCGTGTCTGCTTGGGTTTCCCCTGGGTGCTCGGGTTTCCTCCCATAGGCCATGCTAAAATTGCCGGTTAGTGTGCAGGGATGTTCAGGTTAGGTGCGGTTATGGGGATAGGGCAGGGGAGTTGGGCCTCGGTAGGGTGCTCTTTCAGCGGGTCAGTACAGACTCAATGGGCTGAATGGCCGCCTCTTAAACTGTAGAGATTCTGATTCCAGTACAGGGACACGGGAGATTATGAAGGATTTAGGAATGACATTTTTAAAAATTAGGAAGGTGAAGAGTAACTATGATATTAAATTATCAAGGAACATAAAACAAAATAGTAAACTACTATACAGGAATATTACTTGGGGATGGACAGGATAAAATCACAGGCAGTGATAACGAAGTAGAAAAATAATTAATGAATTACTTTCCTTCGGTATTTATCTGGGAGACAGATGCAAACTCCACACGGACAGTGACCCAGAGCCGGGATCGAACCTGGGACTTCGGCGCCGTGAGGCTGCAGGGCTAACCCACTGCACCACCCTGCTGCCCTCATATTAACAACAACTCAAATTAACACAATATTAAGTTAGATAACCATAGAAAAAATAGAAACAATAATAAAGAACCCCCCCGGGTTGCTACTGCTATTGACCAAGATACCTATCTTTGAGCCAGAAAGTCCAGAAAAGGCTGCCACCGTTTATAGAACCCTTGTATTGATCCTCTCAGGGCAAATTTGACCCTCTCCAATTTTATAAATCCCGCCATGTCACTGATCCAGGTCTCCACACTTGGGGGGCCTCGCATCCTTCCATTGCAGCAAGATCCTCCGCCGGGCTACTTGGGACGCAAAGGCCAAAACACCGGCCTCTTTCGCCTCCTGCACTCCCGGCTCCGCCGCAACTCCAAAAATAGCGAGTCCCCGACTTGGTTTGACCCTGGATCCAACCACCCTCGACACCGTCCCCGCCACCCCCTTCCAGAATTCTTCCAGTGCCGGGCATGCCCAGAACATATGGGCATGATTCGCTGGGCTCCCCGAACACCTGGTGCACCTGTCTTCACCCCCAAAGAACCTGCTCATCCGAGTCACAGACATATGGGCCCGATGCAGCACATTAAATTGGATGAGGCTAAGCCTCGCACATGAAGAGGAAGAGTTGACCCTCTCCAAGGCATCCGCCCAAGTCCCATCCTCTATCTGCTCCCCCTAGTTCCCCCTCCCATTTAGCCTTCAGCTTCTCCACTGACGACTCCTCCACCTCCTGCATTACCTTATAAAAGTCAGACACCTTCCCCTCTCCGACCCACACCCCCGAAAGCACTCTGTCCATCGCCCCCTGCGAGGGCAGCAAAGGAAATTCCGCCACCTGTTTCCTAGCAAACGCCTTTACCTTTCAAGTATCTGAACATGTTCCCTTACGGGAGCCCAAATTTATCTTCCAGTTCCCCCAGGCCCGCAAACCTCCCGCCAATAAACAGGTCCCTCAATTTGCTGATGTCCACCCTATGCCACCCCCTAAATCCCCCATCAGTATTCCCCGGGATGAACCGATGATTTCCACCTAGTGGAGCCTCCATCGAGCCCCCTGTTTCCCCAGATTCTCAGGGTCGCCGCCACCACTGGGCTCGTGGTATACCTCTTAGGAGAGAGCGGCAACAGCGCCGTTACCAGGGCGCCCAAGCTCGTACCTCTACAAGACACCATCGCCATTCTTTTCCAAGCCGCCGCCCCCCCCCCCCCCCCCCGACCCTCCATCACCCATTTACGCACCATTGACACATTGGCCGCCCAATAGTATCCCAAAAGGTTGGGCAGCGCCAGCCCGCCTCCATCCCTCCCTCGCTCCAGGAAAACCCTCTTCACTCTCGGAGTCCCATGTGCCCACACAAAGCTCAAAATACTGCTAGTCACCCTCCTAAAGAAGGCCCTGGGGATGAAGATGGGCAGGCACTGAAAGAGGAACAAGAACCTTGGAAGCACCATCATTTTGACGGACTGCACCCTCCCCGCCAACGACAATGGCAGCATGTCCCACCTCTTGAACTCCTCCTCCATCTGATCCACAAGCCTGGTGAAATTATGCTTGTGAAGAGTCCCCCAGTCCCTGGCCACCTGCACCCCCAGGTACCTAAAACTCTCCCCTGCCCTCCTAAGCGGGAGCCTACCAATTCCCTCCTCCTGGTCCCCAGGGTGCACCACAAACACCTCACTCTTGCCTAGATTTAGTTTATAGCCTGAAAAGGTCCCAAACTCAGCTAGCAGCTCCATCACCCCGGCATCCCTCCCACCGGGTCCGCCACATATAGTAGCAGGTCATCGGCATACAACGACACCCTATTCTCCTCCCCACCCCGCACCAAACCCCTCCACCTCCCTGAATCCCTCAACGCCATCGCCAACGGTTCGATTGCTAATGCAAACAACAAGGGGGACAGGGGGCAACCCTGCCTGGTCCCTCGGTAAAGCCGGAAGTACTCCGACCTCCTCCCATTCATGGCCACACACGCCATCAGGGCCTCATATAGCAGCCTCACCCATCTAATAAACCCTTCACCAAATCCAAACCTCCCCAACACCTCCCATAAGTACCCCCACTCCACTGTATCGAAGGCCTTCTCCGCATCTAGCGCCACCACTATCTCAGCCTCCCCTTCAATCGCCGGCATCATGATGACATTCAACAACTTCCACACATTCGTGTTCAGCTGCCTTCCCTTAACAAAACCTGTCTGGTCCTCGTGTACAACCCCTGGTACACAGTCCTCTATCCTGGTGGCCAGGATCTTTGCCAGCACCTTGGCATCCACATTAAGGAGAGATATGGGTCTGTATGAACCACAGTGCTGGGGGTCCTTGTCCCTCTTTAAGATTAAAGAAATCAGCGCCCGCAACATCGTCGGGGACAAAGTCCCCCCTTCCCACGCCTCATTCAGTGTCCGCACCAGCAAGGGGCCCACTAGGTCCACAAACTTTTTATAAAACTCCACCGGGAACTCATCTGGCCCCGGCGCCTTCCCTGACTGCATCTGCCCGATCCCCTTAACCAGCTCCTCCAGCTCAATCGGCGCCCCCAACCCCTCCACCTGCTCCTCCTGCACCTTCGGGAAAGCTAGCCCGTCGAGAAAACTCTCCATTCCCCTCCTCTCCACCTTTGGCTCCGACCGGTACAGTTCCCCGTAAAAGTCCTTGAAGACCTCATTCACCTCTACCCCCTTCCGCACCACATTCCCACTCTTATCTCTCACTCCAGCGATTTCCCTAGCCGCATCCCGCTTGCCGACCTGATGAGCCAGCATCCTACTCGCCTTTTCGCCATGTTCATACACTGCCCCTTGTGCCTTCCTCCACTGTGCCTCCGCATTTCTAGTGGTCAACAGATCACATTTAGCCTGTAGGCTGCGCCTCTCTCCCAACAATCCCCCCTCTGGTGCCTCCACGTACCTCCTATCTACCTCCAGGATCTTCCCCACCAGTCTATCCCTCTCACTCCTCTCCCTGTGTGCCCGGATGGATATCAGCTCCCCACGAATCACTGCCTTCAGGGCTTCCCAGACCATCCCCACCTGGACCTCCCCCGTATCATTCACCTCGAGGTACCCCTCAATACTTGCCTGGACCCTCCTGCACACCTCCTCCTCCGCCAACAACCCCACATCCAACCACCACAACAGGCGCTGGTCCCGCACCTCCCCCATCTCCAACTCCATCCAATGCGGAGCGTGGTCGGAGATTGCAATGGCCGAATATTCGGCCTCCTCCACTCTCTGAGTCAGTCCCCTACTCACCACGAAGAAGTCTATCCGAGAATAAATCCTATGTACATGGGAGAAGAGTACTCCCGTGCCCTCGGCCTCACAAATCTCCATGGGTTCACCCCTCCCATCTGGTCCATAAACCCCCTCAGCACCTTGGCCGCCGCCGACCTCCTACCCGTCCTTGAACTGGACCGATCCAGTGAAGGATCCAACACTGTATTGAAGTCCCCCCCACCATAATCAGACCTCCCGCCTCTAGATCCGGGACACGTCCCAGCATATGCCTCATAAAGCCCGCATCATCCCAATTTGGGGCATACACACTAGCAAGTACACACTTATCTCCCTGTAGCCTGCCCCTTACCATAACAAACCTACCCCCCTTATCCGCCACCACCTCAGATGCCTCAAACGACACATTTTTCCCCACCAGAATCGCCACTCCCCGGTTCTTCACATCCAGCCCAGAGTGGAAAACCTGCCCCACCCACCCCTTCCTCAGACGGACCTGGTCCGCCACCTTCAGGTGGGTCTCCTGAAGCATTGCCACATCTGCCTTTAGCCCCCTCAGACGAGCTAGTACCCTAGACCACTTCACCGGCCCATTCAGTCCTCTCGCATTCCAGGTGACCAACCGGATCAGAGGGCATCCCGCCCCCCCTCCCCCGTCGACTGCCCGCCCCAGGCCAGCACCCCCCGCCCGACCCAGTCCCCACGGCGACAACACCTCACCTCTGTCCCCCCGGCCCACACCAGCTCCTTCCTGACCCTGCCAGCAGCAACCCGGTATTCCTCTTCTCCCCCCCCCCCCCCCCCCCCCCCCCAAGGCTAGGAACCCTCCTAGCCGCGAACCGTCCTCCATTGTACTTCAGTGGGTCAGCTAACTTCTGCTGACCCCGGAAACTCCCGCCAAAATCCCGACCCCTCCCAAAGTGGGATCATCCCCCATCCTGTCACTCCTCAAGGCACCGCTCCAGCGCGGGGAGGAACCAGTTAAGGCCCCCCCCCCCCCCCCCCCCCCCCGTCATCATCTCCACCCCCCAGCCCCGCAACGCGGGAAACCAGAGGAAAGCCCGCGCTTTCGCACTGCCCCACCACACCCTTCTGATGCAGCTCCCAAATACCAGCCCCACTCCATACCCCCAACCCTATACAGAATGCAACAAACCCCCCCCAGCCCCCCCGCAAAATACAAAACCCAAACAGTGCCCCCCCAACAAAAACAGAACAACACCCCAATAAATAACCATATCAAAATTACAAAAGTACAGAAAAAAAAACACAGCAACAGCAGAAACCATCAATAAAGCATTACAACCGACCCCGCAACCCCCAACCCCTAGTCCGAGTCCAGCTTCTCCGTCCGCACGAAGGCCCACGCCTCCTCCGGGGAATCAAAATAATAATGCCGCTCCAGATAAGTTACCCACAAGCGCGCAGGCTGCAACATTCCAAACTTTATTTTCTTCTTATAGAGCACCTCCTTTGTCCGATTAAACCCGGACCGCCGCTTAGCCACCTCCGCACTCCAATCCTGGTAGATCCGTACTACCCCATTCTCCCAGTTGCTGCTCTTCACCCTCTTGGCCCAGCGCAGCACACACTCCCGATCACTGAACCGGTGGAACCTCACCAGCACCGCACGCGGGGGTTCGTTCTCCTTAGGCCTCCTGGACAGTACTCTGTGGGCTCCCTCCAGCTCCAGGGGCAGATGGAAAGATCTTCCTGTGTTTATGTGGGTTTCACCCCCACAACCCAAAGATGTGCAGTGTAGGTGGATTGGCTACGCTAAATTGCCCCTTAAATTGGAAAAAATGAATTGGGTACTCTAAATTAAAAAAATAAAAATGTTTTGTTCTTGAAAATGGGCGAATATTTATGACTGTTATCATTATTGTTATTGTTGGTATTTTATTGCGGTTCGTTGTTATATAAATACAAAATTTTTCAATAAAAATTATTTAAAATAAATAAATTGGCAGATTTGTGAATGTGAATAAAATGCAAGAATCGCGAACGTATCAGAAAACTTGGATTTAAAATCAAAATGCACTGCTTTCTTGTATCAGGAAATGGTGGGAATACTCTGCAAGCCAGGCAGCATCTATGGGGAAAACAGTCAATCAGCCACTCGTTCATTTCTTCATACTTACTGAGTTGCCCTCACGTTTTCTACTTTACTTTTCAGATTTACAGCATCTACAGTATTTTCATTTGGATTAAAAAATAATCTTAATATCAATAAGATTTAAATATTTTTTGCTCAGTTTATAAATGTTATTTCTTCCCTACAGGAACTGCCAGTCTCAGTATCTTCAGAAGATCAGCAGGCTCCTATCATAACTAGTACACATTAAAATTAGCAGAATTTAATTCAAGACCATGTATATTTATGCATAACATACAGTGATTTCATAGGCACATTGTATTCAGACAGAAGACACAAAATTACTTTCAATCTTGCCCAACTTTTGAATGGTTGGGTGTCTTTTATTTAATTTCTGAGGTTCCTGGTCAATTTAAAAGGCAGGAATTTAAGACTTGACTAAATGAAGGCACTCTAACCTGAGAAAATTCTGTCGATTGGTGTCAAATATCTGTGGCTCTCTTTATAAAATGGTGTCATATGAACATTTGATAAAAGAGCAGAAGTAGGCCATTCGGCCCCTCGAGTCTGTTCTACCATTCACTAAGATCGTGGCTGATCTGTTTGTATTTTGAATTACACATTCTTTTCCATACCTGATAACCGTAGGTTCTTGTTAGACAAGGGAACCAATCTACTTTTATCTTACCTTTATCTTAAACCAAACGGAAAATGCTGGAAAATCTCAGCAGGTCTGGCAGCATCTGTGGGGAGAGAAAAGAGCGAACGTTTCGAGTCCAGATGACTCTTTGTCAAAGCATCTGCAGTAATTTGCTTTTACCTTTATCTTAAATCTATCTATCTCACTGTCTCAGGAGCCTTCCACTCTAGCATCCACCCCCACACTGGCATCTCCCTCCTCGCTGATGGGTTTACAACCGGTAAAACGGGAACAAGGTGAAAGGAACCCACTGCGGCGCACAGGTTAGTACAACCCCTAGGGAGGAGAGGGACATGACCGGGCATTGCCCCTGGCACTCTGGAAACCCAACTTTGCCAGCTTTTCAGGCACCGCCTCGCCAGCAAGATGGTGTGGGAAACGCCACCTTCTAAGTGTTGGATAATGTGGCAAGATAAGCCAGCAAGGTGAAGGGGGTGGGGACACAGGTAAGTACAACCCCCGGAGGGCGAGGGACATGCACTTTTCTCACCTGAGCCAGCACTTCGAAGAAAAAAGGAAAATTTCACTCTGTGTAAAAGCAAGTTGTTGTAAGTCAGCTCACTGATTTGTAAGTTGATATAAAGTTGCTGAAGTGATAGATGACTTCCATTTCTTCAATTTCTTCAGTCAACTACCTAATTTTTTTTTAAAATTTGGAGTAGCCAATTATTTTTTCCAATTAAGGGGCAATTTAGCATGGCCAATCCACCTAACCTGCATGTCTTTGGGTTGTGGGGGTGAAACCCACCCAGACACTGGGAGAACGTGCAAACTCCACACGGACAGTGACCCAGGGCCGGGATTCAAACCCGGGTCCTCAGCGCCGTAGGCAGCAATGCTAACCACTGTGCCATCATGCTGCCCTCAACTACCTAATATTTTTTTTTTTATAAATTTAGATTACCCAATTATTTTTTCCAATTAAGGGGCAATTTAGTGTGGCCAATCCACCTACTCTGCACATTTTTGGGTTGTGGGGGCGAAACCCACGCAGACACGGGGAGAATGTGCAAACTCCGCACAGACAGTGACCCAGAGCCGGGATCGAACCTGGGACCTCAGCGCCGTGAGGCGGTTGTGCTAACCACTAGGCCACCGTGCTGCCTTCAACTACCTAATATAATAGAATATGCAATATACTAAATTTTCTTCATTCTAGGCTTTGGAGTAAGAGACTGTTTTGTGAGTGTCACATTTTGAGAGATTGTCATCCCATAGCTTGGGAATGTGCGCAGAGAAAGAATGGGGTCTGCTGCACAGTCAAGTAGTGCCATGCAAGTAATGAAGAAGTCTCCTGAATGCATTGCTCTCCAAATGATAGTGGTGAGAATGATGGTTCAGAAGCGGGGATGTACACTGATGACTGTGTGTTCAACACCATTCGCGACTCCTCAGATATTGAAGCAGTCCATGTCCAAATGCAGCAAGAGAACATTCAGGTTTGGGCTGACCAGTGATAAGTAACATTCATGACTATCTCCAACAAGGGAGGATCTAATCATCGTTCCCTGACGTTCAAAGGTATTCCCGTTGCTGAATCCCCCACTATCAACATCCTGGGCTACCATTGACCAGTAACTGAACTGGACCAGCCATTTAAATACTATGGCTACAAGAACAGGCCAGAGCCTAGGATTGCTGTGGCGAGTAACTCTCCTCATGACATCCCAAGTGTTAGGAGTGTGATGGAATACTCTACACGTGCCTTGGCGAGTGCAGCTCCAACAACCCTCCAGAAGCTTGGCACAATCCAGGATAAAGCAGCTCTTTTAATTGGCACCCCTTCCTCAAACAGTCAATCTCCAATGAACAGTTGTAGCATTATGTCCTCTACAAGATGCACTGCAGGAACTCAACAAAGCTCCTTAGGGAGCACCTTCCAAACCCACTGTAATGTTCTTGTTGGACGGCCTTATTTATTACAAGAATACTTGTAGTTAAAGCTATAAATGATTTATTAACTGTTGGTAAACTATATACAAGAGAACAGATGAATAACAGTAGAATCATGAACAAGCAGCCTCTCTCTTCAACTTCCTCTAGCCAGTCTGAGGTCAGCTGATTGTACATTCACTCTGGTCAAATGAGATTGGAAAGCAGGACTTCAAAGTGTAGTAATCTCCAGATTGTTCCTGGTGCCACATGCTAGTAATTGGAGAAATAGGAGACAGTCTGCCATAGAGATGATTCAGGATAGGGGAGCTTTAGATTCCTGTAAGATTGGGACTGCTTCAGGGAGAAGTGGGACTTGTACAGGCCAGATAGATTGGTCCCAGCTATGCCCTCACAGGGTGGTATGATAATGGAGATGGAAACTGCAGATTGACTCAGTATGATATACTCCTCCCTCAAGCATAAAAACCTAAATGCCCAAAGCAATAATTAAATGTATTTTAAGTAAACATTTTTATGATATAAAAATTCTGAACGTTTGGCAGAGGATTAGAGACATTTAACCAATCATTAGATTAATCTGATAAGCAAAATATTCAAGTTTCACTCTTGTGGTTCGTGACATCTAGAAATGTAGGAAACTTGGAAACTCTAGGGCTTTAGAGAAGGAGTAATCTGGTGGGAAAACAAAGTTAGGATCTATGATGTTAGGTTTCAGTCTGGGAATTTTTCAGTATTAACATCAGTTGGGATCATAACAAAGTGGTGACTCTTCCGGGGCTGTAATAAATCCTGCAGGATTAAAAATCCGTCAATTTGTTGGTATCTGTGAATCCTTGAAGAAACAAATGCATGGAGGCACTCGGCAGAGGAACAGGATCTGCTGTGAAGAATGTTACACGGGTTGAAGTTCAAAAATGGCTTTGCCTGTTACTAAGACTTCCCTGAGAGCAGAAGATGTAACTGCAGGTTATTTAAAATCCTTGACTAAAGCTGAACAGCGTTAGCGGATAAAGTGAGGGTACAAATAAAAGCAGGGTTTAGCATTTAGAATTAAAAGGAGAAAAACCGGAAATTGATGGATCAGAGCTAGAATTAAAATGCAGTTGCAAATGAAACCGCTTGAGATCAAATGAGACGGAGAAAAGCAGAAACTTGTATTGGAGGAGAAAAAGAAATGGTAATGGAAAAAGATTGGGCTTGAGTTTCTGAGAAATCAACAAATCAACTTAGCTAAAGAATAAAGGAAGAAAGAGGAGATAGTAGTTCGGTGGATGATCTTGATGCAACAGGAATTTGATTGAAACAAAGTTATTTGTTCAGTGTCTACATGTACTTGGAAGATATTTCACCCCGTTTGAAAAGATAGCTATAAAACTGAAATGGCTAAAAGATGCTTGGCCCTTTAATGTTACACAGTGTCCCACCAAGTATAGTTATGAATGTGTACGCAGGACAGCATGGTGGTGCAGTGGTTAGCATTGCAGCCTCATGGCGCCGAGGTCCCAAGTTCGATCCCGGCTCTGTGTCACTGTCCGGGACATTCTCCCCGTGTTTGCATGGGTTTCGCCCCCACAACCCAAAGGTGTGCAGGGTAGGTGGATTGGCCACGCTAAATTGCCCCTTAATTGGACAAAATGAATTGGGTACTCTAAATTAATTTTTAAAAATGGATGTGTACGCTAGTTTGTCAGAAGAGCAGTTTGCAGAAGCACTTAAAAGGAAATCCTCAATGCTTATTGGATTGTCTCTGAAGCTTGTCAATTAAAGTCAGAAGCGCAAGAAAGAAACACTATGGGACCAGTGGTTTTGATCATTGAGTTAGAGAAAAAAATTGAGAATATGAGGGAAATCATGATTATGGAAGAATTCCAAAATAATATTCCAGTAACCAGTAAGACTTAATTAGGTGAGTGTTAAATAACAAAGATCCAAGAAGCGGCAGTTTTGGCTGATACCTATGCTGTCTCTCACAAACTGTTACATGTGGGGAAATAGTCACATAGGAATCAACAACGAAAAGGAGGAATAGAAAATCTGATGATGGAAAATGTACTAGTCCCAGTGAACAAACCGAAGGATACTAAAATAATAAAGGTATAGGCTAGAACCTAAAAGTAACGTAAATAAAATAATTTCCTTCTGTTGTAATAAGACTGGCCATATTAAAACTAATTGCTGGACATAAAATTGGAGACCGATTGCAATAGTAGGAAAGCCTAAGGAATCCTTGGAAAAAGTTGTACCAGGAAAGGAAATGGATGTTAAACTGTAATTAAAGTGGTACAGATGAAATATGTTTCTTCGGAACCCACTGGAAGGGGGATGTGGCTCAGGATGGTCAAGAAAATCCTTCCTCGATTACTGCTACTGAGAGTCAAGCTACTGGGGGTTATGGATGTTTTACCTCAAAGGGAGATGTGTTCCCTTACTCCACCAATATAATGAATAGACAAGTTATGGAAAGGTTTAAAGATTTTGTGTACAGAAATGATGCATTCCCTTACTCTTCTAATTTAGGAGGCAATAAAGATATTCAGCGACACTAGAGCAAGTCAGTCACTGATGATACAGATTGTCTTCCAGAGGGGCTGATGAAGGAAAAAGTATTAATTGGAGGTCTGCACTGAGGTTATAAACTGGTCCCATTGCGTAAGGTTAAAATAAAAAATGACTTTGTAAGTGGAGAAGTTGCAGTTGGAGTCGTGCATCAAATCCCTATAGCCACCAGCTCCCCTGAGTTCCACCCCTCTAATGTGGCCGCATCTCACACCCAGCACACGGGACAGGGCAGCACGGCTGTGCATGTGCCGCCGGCAAGTGAGCCAGGGCCCTCTGATCCCAGAGGATGCCCAGCAAAGAAAAAAGAACAAAGAAAAGTACAGCACAGGAACAGGCCCTTCGGCCCTCCAAGCCTGTACCGAACATGCTGCCCTTCTAAACTAAAATCTTCTCCACTTCCTGGGTCCGTATCCCTCTATTCCCATCCTAGTCATGTATTTGTCAAGATGCCCCTTAAATGTCACTATCGTCCCTGCTTCCACCACCACCTCCGGCAGCAGGTTCCAGGCACCCACTACCCTCTGTATAAAAAAAAAACTTGCCTCGTACATGTCCTCTAAACCTTGCCCAACGCATCTTAAACGTATGCCCCCCAGTAATTGACCCCCCTACCCTGGGAAAAAGCCTCTGACTATCCACTCTGTCTATGCCCCTCATAGTTTTGTAGACATCTATCAGGTCACCCCTCAACCTCCGACGTTCCACTGAGAAACTGATGCAGGGGCATCGAAGGCCAGGGATGTGGTAAGCAGCTGGCTACCTCCACCTCAGATGTGCATCTTGGGGCCACACCTAGACGTAGTGGTAAAACTAGGAGTCCCAAGCACATCAAGGATCATTGAGGACAACTGGCGGGGGAGCCATGGTGGGGGAGGCCAACCAACCACGTGTGGCACCACCATGCCAACCCCTGGATCATGTACCTATTCGGGAGCAACCCTTGCCTCTGCTCACCCGACCACCCATAGCCCCCATCGGCTAGCCGTGGCCTCTGGCCATAAGGCCATATTGCTAATAAAGAATTGGCTATCGTGGTTAAGTGAGCACTTCACACAACCCAAGTGAGTTCCTGTGGGTGGGAGGGCCATGTAGCATGTGGGAGTCATTGCCTGGCATCCCAATCACATCTTGATGCCTGGACACTGCCTAAACACTGCGGGAGGCAACACCACACACTGAGCAGCCAACATCTCAACACCCAGGGGATGGGACACAGCTCCGGGGTCATATCCACTGCTGGATGGTGAGTGAATGCCAGTGGGAGGGGGAGATGCGTGGAGAGATGGGCCAAGGATTCGAGGTTGGCCCCCATTACGGAAGAAAGTGACAGAGGCATCATATTGGTTGTGCACAAGGGTGTTTATTGTGTTTAACAATTCCCCACGCTCCTGATGTTGGAGCAAAGATGGCTGTGCACCTCCTCGGCTCCCACAGAAGCCCTTCCGCCAGGTTCACCTTTTTCAAAAGGGGTACTAATCGGCGCCAGCGTGACAACTTGCTGGGGAGGCCGCTGAATGATGGGAGGCCATTGGATATGGGGTGGCTCTCGTTATTTGTATGGAAATAGGGCAAAAGCGGTGATGATTGATTTCTAATCGTGCTACGGCGAGATTCCGATTTCGCCCACTGGAGCGGGCTGGTTGCATCGCAAACTGTTTGGCGCCTGGCATAGTTGTTGTTTTTGGCGCCTCCCGCTGTTCACCGGCCTCGTTTTCCTTGTGCGAGAGCGCAATGAGGTCGGAGAATGGCGCCCCATATTAATAAAACAAGTACATAGAATACTCAGTGCAGAAGGAGGCCATTCGGCCCATCGAGTCTGCATCGACCCACTAAGCCCTCACTTCCATCCTATCCTCGTTACCCAATAACTCCTAACCTTTTTGGTCACTAAGGGCAATTTATCATGGCCAATCCACCTAACCTGCACGTCTTTGGACTGTGGGAGGAAACCGGAGCACCCGGAGGAATCCCACGCAGACACCGGGTGAACGTGCAGACTCCGTACAGACAGTGACCCAGCCGGGAATCGAACCTGGGACCCTGGAACTGTGAAGCCACAGTACTATCCACTTGTGCTACTGTGCTGCCCATCCAGCAGGGAACCCATAATTGAATTCACAAGTGAGTCATAATTGAACATACAGTAAACTTAAAAAAAAAAATGATTTTTCCCATCCTTAAAGTTACAAAGCCATTGCACAGAGTGGACAGGACAAACCTATGATCCAGTTTATTGCTTGCTCATAAACCAATTCAAATTAATTCATGGTCTCCACATGTGAGACACACAAGATCCAAGTTGACAAGAAACGGCATTGCATCTCATCTTGAGCTCCACATTTGATCTTAGTCAAAAGGCCGAGCAGCGATAACATACAGTAAACTTGCCAAGAAATAAATAGCATCATTAAAAATAACTAAATTCCTGCATCATTATTTGTTTGATCTACAAACTGAGTTTTCCAGAAATTGAATATATTATTTAATCTACAAAAATAACAAAATTTACTGGTGTTTACATTTGTAGTTATTCATAGATGTTGATATCACTGCATGGCTACTTATCTGGTGGATGTTGTATTTATTGATTATCAAAGGAAGTTTGAAAATCTGAGTTTGAAAGGCTAAGATTCAAGAGGGCGCCAGAGCATAGCAACTCTCTGCAACCAGACCCCTTTCTTTTCTCTCTTATCACCGTTCAATGTACTCTGTTGATTATTCTTTTGTCTACTGTGTACGTTCCCTTGGCCGCAGAAAAAATATTTTCCCTGCACTTCAGTACATGTGACAATAAATATCAACTAATCAATCAAAATCTGTAAGATTGTAGAGTAAAAATAAAATGAAGCACATGGTGTTAAGGAAAATGTGGTAGCATGGATAAGAAATTGCCACAAAGGTATAAAATCAAACAATCCGGAGGACAAACTTATTTAACTCGGGCATTGTCAGTACGATACCAAAATCTAGGTATGACAGGAAATGGTGATGGGATTGGCTGAAGTGGATTGTAGGTAGATTGGTAGGTTTGGCTAATCAGAACCAGACAGAATTTGATGTGCAGAAATTGAAGGGAGTGGAAAAGCTTCAGAAGGAGTAGAAGAGCAGAGAGACATTGGGGGTGCGATCTTCCGGCCATACCGTGCCAAAAGAAATCTCGCCGCGCGCATCGTGGCTGGTGAAAAGTCGGGAGGCCCCACTCCCAGGTCGTAACGTCTCGCAAGATTCAACGCAATCTTGCGAGGCGGTGCAAGGTGAATCTCGCCAACAATGAGCGGGATCACTTGTTGGCAAATCTGCACATTAGAGCAAGGCAGTAAGCCTTACTCTAGCATGCAGATTCCCGAGGTACCTGGGGCTTTGGGATTCAAACCCTTTGCCACGGGAGAGCACCGTTTGGTACCAGTCACCATAAACGGGGACCAGTTGGAAAGGCATTTGTGGGGGTCTCCAAGGGGATCGGAGGCCCCCCAGGTGCATGCCCTTTGGGCAGGGTAGTGTCCTGGTGCTGCCTGGGCATCATGGTAGTGCCACCTGGGTGCCAGACTGGGACTGTCAAGGTGCCCAGGTGGCACTGCAAACAGGCAGGGGCATTGCCAGGTTGCTGGTGCCAAGCTGGCATTTTTTTTGCATGCAGTCGGGCTGGGGTTGCTTGCTGTGGGTGTTGGGAGGTGCCTCGGGACTCTCCCATGTTGCGTTTGGGCTGGGGGATGTGAGGTCAGAGATTTTGTTGTGGGCCTCTGAGATTGGGATGGCATTTAAAAATGGCGTCCCGATATCTTGCTGGAACGAAGAGTTATGGCGTGCAGAGCTCCCCGTTGTATAAAATGGGGCTATGTGTGGTCTCGGCACTGAGTGCCGGGAAACATGTGGTTAAATGCGCTCGCTTGAGACTTTGTTCCCTTTTGGGAAGATCGTGCCCTGGGTTTCAGATATGCAGCTTTTTTAAAAATGGAAGGTAAAATTGACGAAGCTAATAAAAATTCCTTAAGTAGGACACAGAGAACAAAGGCCATGGGCATGGCTAAACATGGATAAATCATCAGTTAGGCTGCAGTTAGAAGATGGATTTCAAGTTTGTGTGCCCTAGTTTAACCAGGATGTAACAATGATGTGTCAGGTATGGAAAACATTTACTGAAATTATATGAGGGATGGGAGACTTGGTATATGAGGAGACTTCGAGAAACCAAGGCTCTTTTAACTAGAACAGGAAAGGTGAAGAGGTACTCTGAAGAGTTTTTAAAATGACGAGATTTGGGGGAGTGAGGGGAACTATTTTCGATGAATGGGGAGTCCACAATCAGAAAGCATAAATTGAGACTATCAACAAGTGACATGCCAGCAGACTTTTTAACATTTTTCCAATTAAGGGGCAATTTAGCGAGGTCAATTCACCAACCCTGCATATCTCTGGGTTGTGGGGTGAGACCCATGCAGACGGGGGGGAGAATGTGCAAACTTCACGTGGACAGTGACCTGGGGCCAGGATTGAACCGGGTCCTCAGCACCATAAGGCAACAATGCTAACCACTGTGCCACCGTGCCGCCTGCAGACTTTTAAGAGAGAATTGTTGGGAAATGTAATGCCTTAGCAGAAACCGTAATGGGGGCAAAAGCTAAAATGCTTTTTAGAAAGGACAAATATTTGAAGTAGGAAATGTGAAAGAAATTAAAACAGAAGATGCTGGAAATTCTCAGCAGGTCTGACTGCATCTGTGGAGAGAGAACAGAGCTAATGTTTCGGGTCTGATGACTCTTTCTGAGAGCTGAAAGCATATGAGGACAAGGCAGGGAAATGGGGTGAAGTGAGAAATGGTACTGGAATGGACCGAATTTTACAGCACATAAGACTGTTCAGACTATCCAGACTATCTGCATTTCAAACATAAAAGCATTACTTTATATTCCATATGACCTCCACTGAATACGAGCTTCCCCAGTAATGAGGGAGTGGAGCGTCTCCTTAACAGGGGATAGATCACTGGTATAAAACACCAAACTGGGTGCAGGTCGACCTGGGAAAATCTTCGGGTAGTGGAGATCTTGTATGTTGCAAATAAACCTAACCGTAGCTTTTTACCTGCTTGGTCAATGCGTGCTACTTTAGCAAATTCTTACCCCCCCCCCCCTTGCCAAACCCACTTGAATGGCTTCCTGTACCACAGTTCATAGAACATAGAACGATACAGTGCAGTACAGGCCCTTCGGCCCTCGATGTTGCACCAACATGGAAAAAAACTAAAGGCCATCTAACCTACACTATGCCCTTATCATCCATATGCTTATCCAATAAACTTTTAAATGCCCTCAATGTTGGCGAGTTCACTACTGTTGCAGGTAGGGCATTCCACGGCCTCACCACTCTTTGCGTAAAAAACCCACCTCTGACCTCTGTCCTATATCTATTACCCCTCAATTTAAGGCTATGTCCCCTCGTGCTAGCCACCTCCATCCGCAGGAGAAGGCTCTCGCTGTCCACCCTATCTAACCCTCTGATCATTTTGTATGCCTCTATTAAGTCACCTCTTAACCTTCTCTCTAACGAAAACAACCTCAAGTCCATCAGCCTTTCCTCATAAGATTTTCCCTCCATACCAGGCAACATCCTGGTAAATCTCCTCTGCACCCGTTCCAAAGCTTCCACGTCATTCCTATAATGAGGCGACCAGAACTGTACGCAATACTCCAAATGCAGCCGTACTAGAGTTTTGTATAACTGCAACATGACCTCATGGCTCCGGAACTCAATCCCTCTACCAATAAAGGCCAACACACCATAGGCCTTCTTCACAACCCTATCAACCTGGGTGGCAACTTTCAGGGATCTATGTACATGGACACCGAGATCCCTCTGCTCATCCACACTACCAAGAATTTTACCATTAGCCAAATATTCCGCATTCCTGTTATTCTTTCCAAAGTGAATCACCTCACACTTCTCCACATTAAACTCCATTTGCCACCTCTCAGCCCAGCTTTGCAGCTTATCTATGTCCCTCTGTAACCTGCAACATCCTTCCGCACTGTCTACAACTCCACCGACTTTAGTGTCGTCTGCAAATTTACTCACCCATCCTTCTGCGCCCTCCTCTAGGTCATTTATAAAAATGACAAACAGCAACGGCCCCAGAACAGATCCTTGTGGTACGCCACTCGTAACTGAACTCCATTCTGAACATTTCCCATCAACTACCACTCTCTGTCTTCTTTCAACTAGCCAATTTCTGATCCACATCTCTAAATCACCCTCAATCCCCAGCCTCCGTATTTTCTGCAATAGCCGACAAGCTGACAATTAAAAAGGCTGATGTTTCTGAAACTCTGCTCTCTGGATCCCCATAACTGTCTCATAAGACCATAAGACCATAAGACATAGGAGTGGAAGTAAGGCCATTCGGCCCATCGAGTCCACTCCGCCATTCAATCATGGCTGATGGGCATTTCAACTCCACCTACCAGCATTCTCCCCGTAGCCCTTAATTCCTCGCGACATCAAGAATTTATCTATCTCTGCCTTGAAGCCATTTAGCGTCGCGGCCTCCACTGCACTCCACGGCAATGAATTCCACAGGCCCACCACTCTCTGGCTGAAGAAATGTCTCCGCATTTCTGTTCTGAATTTACCCCCTCTAATTCTAAGGCTGTGCCCACGGGTCCTCGTCTCCTCGCCTAACGGAAACAGTTTCTTTGCGTCCACCCTTTCTAAGCCATGTATTATCTTGTAAGTAAAGTCTCACTTGCAGTCACACTTTCTATTCCTGACCATTGACCAAGATCTGAAGACCCTATCCTTTTTTTTTTAAGTTTAGAGTACCCAATTCATTTTTTCCAATTAGGGGCAATTTAGTGTGGCCAATCCACCTACCCTGCACATAAGACAAAGGAGCAGAATTAGGCCACCCGGCCCATCGAGTCTGCTCTGCCATTCAATCATGGCTGATATTTTCTCATGCCCATTCTCCTGCCTTCTCCCCATAACCCCTGAATCCCTTATTTTTTATTTTGTTTTTAATAAATTTAGAGTACCCAATTCATTTTTTCCAATTCAGGGGCAATTTAGTGTGGCCAATCCACCTACCCTGCACATCTTTGGGGTGACACCCACGCAAACACGGGGAGAATGTGCAAACTCCACAAGGACAGTGACCCAGAGTTGGGATCGAACCTGGGACCTCGGCACCATGAGGCAACAGGGCTAACCCACTGTGCCACCGTGCTGCCCTGTGATCCCCTTATTAATCAAGAACCTATCCATCTCTGTCTTAAGAATCTTTGTGTTGTGGGGGTGAAACCCATGCAAACACTGGGAGAATGTGCAAACTCCACACAGACAGTGACCCAGAGCCAGGATCGAACCTAGGACCTCGGCGCTGTGAGGCAGCTGTGCTAACCACTGCGCCACCATGCTGCCCAGAAGACACTATCGTTACTGCCCCTTGGTACAAAGTGTCCATATAATTTTCCCCCCACCCGAATGCATAAATATCCGCAGCTCAGCCTCCAGCCCGCTGACTTTGAGGCACAAACATTTAACTGGATCACATGAGCATCCAGGAGCTTCCTGGATGCTCATTGCTGCAGCTGTGACACATCACCAGTCCTGCCATCCTTAATATGTTTACTTGACTGCTTAAATACTTTATTCAATTAACTGTTTTCCTTATTTTGTATATTTTATTAATCTTACCACCAGTTTGTATACTATTTTAAATCTTAGGAATAGAATGGACCGTAACTATTTGCCAGAGATTCACCAAACAGTTAGCTTTTCTGTAGTAGAGTAAGAATCCCAGGGTGAAAAAGTTAGAAACAGCAAAGGTGCACCATCTCCTTCACCTAATTTCCTCACTCGCCCAACTCTCAGCACTCCATTCAAAGTTACACTTCATTCTTCGGGATCAATGTTTACTTTAGCTACTCTCCATTTGTTAAAAACTCAATATGTTTTCATATTCCTGGCTAGATTACTCACATTCAATTTTTTTCTCTTTTTATCAATGGAATGTACATTTGAATTAAAAAAAAATGTTTCTCATTTTATTTATTGCCATATCTAATGCCAACCGCTCTTCACTAGCTCACCCCTCATACCTAAACTTCTTTTTTTAAATTCAGAGTACCCAATTATTTTTTCCAATTAAGTGGCAATTTACCGTGGCCAATCCACCTACCCTGCACATCTTTGCGTTGTGGAGGTGAAACCCACGCAGACATGGGGAGAAAGTGCAAACTCCTCACGGACAGTGACCCAGGGCTGGGATTCAAACCAGGGTCCTCAGCGCCATAGGCAGCAATACTAACCATTGTGCCACTGTGCTGCCCTCTCATACCTAAACTTAAATTCAAATTTTTGTGTGGATCTGGAGCATGTCACTTTTAAACTTAATATAGAATTCAATTGTATTATAATCTCCTGTGCTATTGTTTTCAGCAAAAAAAAAGTTTGTTCATCCTGACCGAATGCTTTTAATGGCACCATCCACAAAGAGAGAGCAATGGGCATTGTGATATTTTAGTGGCATATATATTTTGTGGCAGTGGGTGGCACGGTAGCACAGTGGTTAGCACTATTGCTTCACAGCTCCAAGGTCCCAGGTTCAATTCCTGCTTGGGTCACTGTCTGTGCGGAATATGCATGTTCTCCCCTTGTCTGCAGACAAGTCCTGAAAGATGTTCTTGTTAAGGTGAATTGGACATTCTGAAATCTCCCTCAGTGTACCCGAACAGGTGCCGGAGTGTGGCGACTGGGGGATTTTCACAGTAACTTCATTGCAGTGTTAATGTAAGTCTGGTGACGATAATAAAGATTATTATTGAACAAATCTATTATATAACCACGTGACATTCATATTATCGTTTAACTAGATACGGGGCATTTCAAGATGTACATTGAATTGTATTTTGTGGACCCTTCATGTACATGAGTGGTTAGTGATGCTGAACTTGAAGAATAGCTACTGTAAAACCCAAAACTTAGGTGCATAAACTTGGGTCAACTCTTTTAGAACTGAGAATTGGCAAAGTGGTTAATTATTTTTGGATTTCACCTTTATCATGTTGGACAAAATTGTTCCACTTGGATAAATTGTGTCTTAATATTAAGTTTGCTCAAAACAATGCCACCTAGAACCTTCCTCCTCATTATTTCAAATGTTTATATTATTGGTTAAAGATAGTCAGCAGTTTGGCAGGTTAGTTCTAGTGCTTTATCCCAACTTGGTATTGTGTCTTCCTGCTTGTGAAATGAAAAGATATATTTACTTTTTTTTGGAATGAAAATAATCTTGATGTATTGACTTCCTCCTCCTAACTCATTTACTTTTAATAGATTATGAATATGTTTAATATATTGTATTTCATTGGTTTATAATGTACTTTATGCTTGCTTTGGGTAAAGACCTGATGCATTAGTCTCTTATACAGCACAAGAAAGGAGAATTACATTCAGGTGATTGTTATCAATATTTTAAAAGGGGACTCACTCCATGTTGGCTCTTCCAATTGCTAACTTCGATTTAACCAGAATAAGGAACGGTAAGGAGTCTTACAACACCAGGTTGTCTTACAATACCAGGTTGAAGTCCAACAGGTTTGTTTCAAACACTAGCTTTTGGAGCACTGCTCCTTCCTCGGGTGAAGGAGCAGTGCTCCGAAAGCTAGTGTTTGAAACAAACCTGTTGGATTTTAACCTGGTGTTGTAAGACTTCTTACTGTGCTCACCAGTCCAACACCACATCAGAATAGGGAAGACACTAGTCAGGCAATTAAGATAAGCAATCCCTTAGAGGGCACACAAAATGAAATGTAGGAAATCGTTGAAAAATAATTCAAAACTATAAGACTAATCTTAACCAGACTTTACACACTAGAGCAGTGGTAAATATGATTCATCCACACCATCTCCCTCCCATGTGGGGAAAATGCTGTGATCGGCATCTGCACAAATGTAATAGTCAAAAATAACTGACTAGGCTTTTCAAAAAAACAAGCATACTTAAAAAGGAAAGGAAGTGGTTTTTAGATAGCCGATCAAAATGTATGCTTCAAATTTCAGATAGATGCCACAATTAAAATAATGAAGTGGTATACCTCTATCCTCTGATTGTTCAATAGAACTGTATCACTGCAGTTGGTTGTCCAGTATGATCTTTGAGCTGCTGGCATAGCCTAAATCATAGCCAAAATAATTGTTAATGTAGCTGGAGTGGGCAGTCATTAATGTGTTATCTTGACTTCATAGAACTGCCTCTGAAAGTAATAGATTCAACATGCGTCAGTATCATTTAATTAAGTGCAGAATTAACTATTTCATTCTCCATTTCCTCCTGCATCATTACCTCTGGTGTCCCTCAAGCTTCATCCATAGCTTCATCCTATTTCTCATCATCTGAAAACAAGTAATCAGTTGCTATATGTACACTCACAGCACCTGGTTGTACCTTGCCACCTTCAGAGAGCAGAGGAGCTTTACCTGAAGTGTCCAAAACAGATGGGACAAAATGATTGAGAGAAACAAAGGTTGATCTTTATGATTTGTTGGTAATCTGTCATGGGCTGCACATTACAGAATAGATTAAAACAATATTTGGTTACTTGCTTGTGTTCTTGATGTCATCACTGTAGTGCTAAGCACCTGCCTCGTGAGTGGTTACTGCAGAATCTTTTAGGTTAGTGTGTTCTTTTTAGTCTAGTATTTAGCCAAACCAGGAGGTGGCACATTTGAGCTCCAAGCTGCCGTTGCGCTGAGTTACAATACAATACAATACTTCCTGTTGGCTGAGCCCTGTCATGACATTAGTGTTGGAATGTAAATGCATAGCTCACTTATTGCTGCGTAGCAAAAGACATGGTGCAGGAAGATGAGCAGCCACTGTGAAGGTGGGTAACTGGGCTAGGAGAGAATAAACAGCGTGGTTATAGAAATTTCTATTGTTTGCAGATTCTATTTTTGTATTAATTTCACACTTTCACAAATAACACAACTGCATTTTGGAAGGGATAGGAAATTCTGCTCCAATTGCCTGCACAAGGACAGATTATTGGTGATTATTTGCTGAACCATGTCTAAGGGCTGTGATTTTCCAACGGGTAGGGTGAAGAGGTAAGACCCAAGAATACCCCAGTCAGTTTGGGGATCGAAGCCCATGCTGTTAGCATTAATCTGGTCCATGTGCCAGCCATCAAGCCAACTGAGCTAATTGGCATTAACCCCCCCCCCCCCCCCCCCCCCCCCCCCCACACACACACACACACACACACACACACACTGACCATAGTGCCTTGTGTCACACAAATATTAACCGTGACACTTCAAATCAGCTGTGTTACAGATTAAGCATTCAAGACTGTCAGACGGTTAATCTGCAGTATAGAGAGGTGTTTTACCACATTACTTCAAAGATGCAAATAAAGTATCCCAATTTACATGAACTTTTTGATATATTTGCATAGACTTGAGTCACTATTCTGTTTCTTAGGTCAGCATGTGACTTTAAAAGTGGAATATAGGTGAATTTGCATAATTCCACTTTTTGGATTTTACATGTCTTATTTGTTTTGGAAGTGGTTTATAAATAGCAGTATGGAATCCATGTTGAAATAGACATAAAATTAAAATTAATGATAAGAACTTGCTATGGTGATATACAAGGTTTTATATTGCTTTGGTGATATACAAGGTTTAATAAAATTCCCATAAACTATGTCTTGTATTATCATGGCTTGGCACAACATTGAGGGCCGAAGGGCCTGTTCTGTGCTGTACTGTTCTATGTTCTATGTCTTGTGCAATTCATTTTCAGATGGAATTGCTCAAAAACAAGCATTACAGAGTGCAGATGCACGGTAGCATTGTGGATAGCACAATTGCTTCACAGCTCCAGGGTCCCAGGTTCGATTCCGGCTTGGGTCACTGTCTGTGCGGAGTCTGCACATCCTCCCCATGTGTGCGTGGGTTTCCTCCGGGTGCTCCGGTTTCCTCCCACAGTCCAAAGATGTGCAGGTTAGGTGGATTGACCATGATAAATTGCCCTTAGTGTCCAAAATTGCCCTTAATGTTGGGTGGGGTTACTGGGTTATGGGGATAGGGTGGAGGTGTTGACCTTGGGTAGGGTGCTCTTTCCAAGAGCTGGTGCAGACTCGATGGGCCGAATGGCCTCCTTCTGCACTGTAAATTCTATGATAATCTATGATATCTTACAGACCTAAAATTTGACTTCATTGGTACAGCTGTTGGGTGTTCTGCCATCAGGAACAAGCGGAAGCTGTCAACTATTCTGTCCCAGTACCTGCACGGTAGCACAGTGGTTAGCACTGTTGTTTCATAGCGCCAGCGTCCCAGGTTCAATTCCGGTTTGGGTCACTATCTGTGAGGAGTCTGCACTTCTTCTCCCCGTGTCTGCGCGGGTTTCCTCCCGGGTGTTCCGGTTTGCTTCCACAAGTCACGAAAGACGTGCTTGTTGGGTGAATTGGACATTCTGAATTCTCCCTCTGTGTACCCGAACAGGTGCCAGAGTATGACGACTCGGGGATTTCCACAGTAACTTCATTGCAGTGTTAATGTAAGCCTACTATGACAATAATAAAGATTATGATATCATTCATTCATAAATCCCACCAATTCCAACCAGTGGCAAAAAACTGCAATTTCAATAGGAAGCGGAACATTCCAGCTCCAGAGTGGAAAGCTGCTGTTCTGCCAATTATAGTGTCCAATGCATTTCCTGAAGACTCGGTCCAGATATGGCATTGGTGTTAGCAAGTCTAATGCAATGCACACCTCACTTACTTGCCAGAATGAAAATTTGCCCCTCGACACCCTGAACAAACCAAGTTATCAGCAAAATAGCAAACATTTATTGTTTAATTCTGCATGAAAAGCTCAAGAAACAATTTAAAACACATTCTTAACACTTCCTTATGATGTTAAAGACTGGAACTGATCTCTTGGAGATTAATACATCTTTAGTAATTATTTACAACTAATAATTTTATTTACTGTGTGCAGGTCTTTCAAAGTTTTTGCTTTTTTCCGCAGCTCAACTCCGCCATTTTAAGAGTCGAGCTATGACTGCAATTTGTCAGGAGCCTTATTATGTGTATCTTAGTTAAGTTGATAATATGAACTAGTATCGATTTGTTGGCTCTTTTGAAAGTTTTTGTGTATAAAAGGGCTCGATTTAATGTGCCCTCGCCGGTTTTGATTTTAGCCGGGGATGGGGAGGCTTGTAAATTTCATTTTGTGGCCAGCAAACCACCTTTGCGCTGACCCCAATAATACATCACATGGACATTTGCAGAAATCAGCAGGGTGCCTGCCAAATGTAAATAAACAGTTAAGGGTAGTTTAGGCTTCTTAACAAATGTATTGATCTGAATAATACACTGCCCAGGCAACAACATGGTGGGACTGGCAGGCTGTTTTCCAAAGCAGGCATGAGAACATAGAAAAATACAGCACAGAACAGGCCCTTCGGCCCACGATGTTGTGCCAAACTTTTGTCTTAGATTAAGAACAAATTAATCTACACCCCATCATTCTACCGTAATCCATGTACCTATCCAATAGCCACTTGAAGGTCCCTACTCCACTACTTCCACAGGCAGTGCATTCCATGCCCCCACTACTCTCTGGGTAAAATGATGAAAATCTCTGAGAAATGATGGGAAGGAAGGGGGTACAATGTTTAGGGGGTGCCCTGCAAGCATCCCCCACCTTTCCTCTCCCTGGGCTCTGGGATCCCTCTCTGCCCTAATACCCTGGGATCCATCTTCTCAGGTCAGCCATGATCCTCTTTGGGCCTTTTTCCTGCAATCTTGGCAATTGCATGGCACTACCAGGACTGATAGAATGGCCAGGTAGTCAGATTGGTTGGCAGTTGTCGAGGACCGTCCTTCCTCCAGATGGAGAGGCAGAAGTCCTACTCCCCGGCAATTTATTCTGACAGCAGCACGTTATGGCAGCCGGGCCCCAACTTTACTTCCAGAGAGGCAAGCAATCTCCCCACCTCCCCCTCCATAAAATGCAGTCCATAATTTATAGAAGTATATTTTTGAGCGTGTTATTATTATGCATCTTCTTATTTAAATCCATTGCTGATATCATCAGTAGGTGCTGTGATGTTAGCTGTGCATATTCGTTTTTAACTGTTGTATGTTCTAATTCTCTTGTGTTATTTCAATATTTAGCTAGCTGCTCCCGTTTTGAGTCCATAATGTATTTTAAACTTTGTTATTTTTATATATTAAAGAAGATTAACTTTATTAATAACTCATTTCGACTATCTGTGGCCAAGTTACTACATAATTTTGGTGACAAGGATGGAGTTTCAGCATGTTCAACAAACAGTTTTGCCAAGTTTACAGACAGAAGACAAGTTCGACCCAAACATAATCATGGTGCTACAATCAGTGAGCTTGTGGAAGAGAATAAGAACTGGTCTGAATATGTAGAAAAGTTGGAACACTTTTTCTTGGCAAATGGAATCGTGGACGAGGCTAGAAAGACCTCAATTCTTTGGAGTGTCTGTGGGGCGAAGACTTAACAGCTAGTGAGAAATTTAGCCACACCACAGAAACCGGGCGGCATTTGGTTTGCGGATTTATTTACACTGTTCGGAATCACAACAATCCTAAGCCCTCAGTAATTGTACAATGTTTCAAATACCATAGTCCTTTTCAGAAGACGGGACAGTCTGCAGCTAACTTTTTTGCTGAATTGCGCTAGGGGCTGGTTTAGCTCAATCTGCTAAATCGCTGGCTTTTAAAGCAGGCCAGCAGCACGGTTCGATTCCCGTACCAGCCTCCCTGGACAGGTGCCGGAATGTGGTGACTAGGGGCTTTTCACAGTAACTTCATTGAAGCCTACTCGTGCCAATAAGCGATTTTCATTTTTTTCATTTCATAGTTCTCTGAAAATTGCGAGTTTGGGGTAGTTTTGGAAGACATGCTTTTGGGACAGACTGGTTTGTGGTATTAGCGAAGACAGTATTCGGAGATGTTTGCTGGGAGAAGTCACAATTACTTTTCAGAAGGCACTGGAAATTTCTCAGGGCATTGAATTGGTTGCCAATAATGCAAAAGATATTCAAGAGGCCAATGGCAACTTGCAGGCAGGTGCACTTCCAAGTGTGAAAAGGTGAAGCCAGTGGAATGTTTTAGGTGCGGAGGGTCACAGTATGCGAATCATTGTAAGTTTATGGATGTTGTTTGCCACCAGTGCAACAAGAAGGAGCATTTAGAGAAGAAGGGCCGGGGTGCTAAGAGAAAGTCAAAGACTGAGCAGGGAACTTCAAATACAAGAAAGCTTCAGTCGACAGCGCATCGCTTGGAAAGGTCGGACCAGGCAAAGGAGCACTATCACGATATGTTTAATCAGTGAGTGGCAGCAGCATGCAGAACATATTTATACTACAATGGAGGTTGATGGACAGAAAATCAAGATGGAGGTGGACACAGAGGCATCTGAATTGGTCATCAGCGAGGAGATCGTCAGGAAGATTTGGGGCTCTCAGCAGGAATTAACCTTCGGACGTACACGGGCGAGACTACACCATCACTTGGAACGTTAGGATAAATGGTCGGCACAACATCGTGGGCTGAAGGGTCTGTACTGTGCTGTACTGTTCTATGTGCCTAACTAATTTAGTGGAATTTTTTGAAGACATTACCAGTGCAGTAGATAACGGGGAGCCGATGGATGTGGTATATCTGGATTTCCAGAAAGCCTTTGACAAGGTGCCACACAAAAGGTTGCCTCATAAGATAAAGATGCATGGCATTAAGGGTAAAGTAGTAGCATGGATAGCGGATTGGTTAATTAATAGAAAGCAAAGAGTGGGGATGAATGGGTGTTTCTCTGGTTGGCAATCAGTAGCTAGTGGTGTCCCTCAGGGATCCGTGTTGGGCCCACAATTGTTCACAATTTACATAGATGAGTTGGGGACCAAGGGCAATGTGTCTAAGTTTGCAGATGACACTAAGATGAGTGGTAAAGCGAAAAGTGCAGAGGATACTGGAAGTCTGCAGAGGGATTTGGATAGGTTAAGTGAATGGGCTAGGGTCTGGCAGATGGAATACAATGTTGACAAATGTGAGGTTATCCATTTTGGTAGGAATAACAGCAAACGGGATTATTATTTAAACGATAAAATATTAAAGCATGCCACTGTGCAGAGAGACTTGGGTGTGCTAGTGCATGAGTCACAGAAGGTTGGTTTACAGGTGCAACAGGTGATTAAGAAGGCAAATGGAATTTTGTCCTTCATTGCTAGAGGGATGGAGTTTAAGACTAGGGAGGTTATGCTGCAATTGTATAAGGTGTTAGTGAGGCCACACCTGGAGTATTGTGTTCAGTTTTGGTCTCCTTACTTGAGAAAGGACGTACTAGCACTGGAGGGTGTGCAGAGGAGATTCACTAGGTTAATCCCAGAGCTGAAGGGGTTGGATTATGAGGAGAGGTTGAGTAGACTGGGACTGTACTCGTTGGAATTTAGAAGGATGAGGGGGGATCTTATAGAAACATTTAAAATTATGAAGGGAATAGATAGGATAGATGCGGGCAGGTTGTTTCCACTGGCGGGTGAAAGCAGAACTAGGGGGCATAGCCTCAAAATAAGGGGAAGTAGATTTAGGACTGAGTTTAGGAGGAACTTCTTCACCCAAAGGGTTGTGAATCTATGGAATTCCTTGCCCAGTGAAGCAGTTGAGGCTCCTTCATTAAATGTTTTTAAGGTAAAGATAGATAGTTTTTTGAAGAATAAAGGGATTAAGGGTTACGGTGTTCGGGCCGGAAAGTGGAGTTGAGTCCACAAAAGATCAGCCATGATCTCATTGAATGGCGGAGCAGGCTCGAGGGGCCAGATGGCCTACTCCTGCTCCTAGTTCTTAGGTTCTTATGTTAGAGCTGGACATTGCATATAATAGCCAAGAAAAAAGAGCATGGTTCCAGGTGGAAAAAGAGCATGGGCCTGGACTACTCTGGCATGACTGGCGCAGGAAAATTTAGTTGAACTGGAGTGAGATAAAGCACATAAAAATGACAGGTTGCCATTCAAAAATATCCTGAGGTTTTCAAAGGTTGAACAGGATACATTGTGGGGCACTACAATTAAATTGTTCATAAATCTCGGACTACTCCTTGCTTTTTCAAACTGAGGATAGGGCCCTATGCCACGTGGAGGAGTCACCAGTGTTACTGCGCAGATCACAGCATAGTTGCAAAGCTTCTGAAGACTGACTAATAATTAAGGCATTAGTTTCATCGTATTTCTGTCTTTAATGGGGATTAAAGTTTAGGGGGGGGGAGAGTGTTATTATTATGCATCATCTTATTTAAATCCATTGGTGATGTCATTAGTGTTGTGCTGTCATTAGTTGTTACCGGTGTATATTTGTATTTAACTGTTAGTTCTAATCCTATTCTGTTACTATTATTTTGTTCAGTTAGATACACCTGTTTTTCAGTCCATACGTATTTTAAACTTTGTTATTTTTATATATTAAAGAAGGTTGACTTTATTAATAATGAGTTTCGACTACCTTTTTGTGGTCAAGTTACCAGAGTCGGGCAGCACGGTGGCGCAGTGGGTTAGCCCTGTTGCGTAACGACGCTGAGGTCCCAGGCTCGATCTTGGCTCTAGGTCACTGTCCGTGTAGAGTTTGCACATTCTCCCCGTGTTTGTGTGGGTTTTGCCCCCACAACCCAAAGATGTGCAGGCAAGTTGGATTGGTCACGCTAAATTGCCCCTTAATTGGAAAAAAATGTATTGGGTACTCTAAATTTATTTTAAAAAAAAGTTACCACAGAGTTTGACCCATACCAATTCAGCTGTATGGAGGTAAAATAGCATGGTGGTATGAGTGTGGTTGAATATTTTGACATATATTTTTCAATGCCTATTTCCTATTTCAAACATCAAGCTTTCTTTCCTCCAGCAGTAAAACTCTGGGACCCAAATATTTATCAATAGAAGCAGCAACAAAGTTAATGAGGCACTGAAAAGTTAACTTAAATTTTGTGTGTTATACACTTCCAATAGTTCACTAACTAGATTTTCCACTTTTAGAACATTTTGTAAGATTCCAAGTTTTTTTCATTGAAAAATCTTGAAGCGCTAAGGACCAGTTCAAATGCTACTCGGGCATTTGATAATGTACCACATCTGAGGATATTGTGAAAAGTAAAGCTCATGCTGCAGGGGGTAACATATTGGCATGTATAGAAGATTGGCCAGCTGACAGGTATTTTTCTGGTTGGCAAGATTGAACGAGTGGTATGTTACAGGGATCAGCGTTGGGGCCTTAACCTTTTACAATTTATATGAATAACTTTTTTAAAAATAAATTTAGATTACCCAATTATTTTTTCCAATTAAGGGGCAATTTAGCGTGGCCAATCCACCTACTCTGCACATTTTTGGGTTGTGGGGGCGAAACCCACGCAGACACGGGGAGAATGTGCAAACTCCACACGGACAGTGACCCAGAGCCGGGATCGAACCTGGGACCTCAGCGCTGTGAGGCAGCTGTGCTAACCACAAGGCCACCGTGCTGCCCTTTATGAATAACTTGAATGAAGGGATCAAAGGCATGGTTGCTAAATTTGATAATGACACAGATAGGTAGGAAAGTAAGTTATGAAGAGGATAAAAGGAGGCTACAAGGGAATATAGAGACCTTAAGTGAGTGAACAAAGGTCTGCCAAATGAAGTAAAATGTGGGAATTGGCTATTTGTTGCAGGAAAAGTAAAATAGAATATTATCTGAATGGTGAGAGATTGCAGAACTCGGATGCAGAGGGATCTGGGTGTCCTGGTGCATGAATTGCAAAAGGTTCGTGTGCAAATAATAAGGAAAAGCGAACAGAATTTTCTTGCCCAATTTTCTTGCCCAACTCGTTTTTTAGAAAGGTGAATAAGCGGATCCTGAGCTTTGCGTGGGCGGGGAAGGTTCCTCCAACCAAGAGAGCTTTTCTGGAGAGAGAAAGAAAAAGACAAGGCTTGGCATTCCCAAAGTTACAAAATTATTACTGGGCTGCAAACATTGCCACAGTTCGCAAGTGGCTGGAGACAAGTGGAGGAAGCCTCATGTAAGGGAACCATTTTGAGAGCACTGGTTTTGGCGCCTCTGCCGTTCTCACCAGATAGATATTCATTGAAGGCACTGTGTAGGATTAATGCTTCCTTGTCATGCGCAAGACTAAGCCTAATCCAATTCAAAGTGGTGCACAGAGTTCATATGACAATGGCCATGATGAACTGATTGTTCTCAGGGGTAGATGCCCAATGCTGTGTGCTGGGTCCCAGCAGAACCATATCCATATGTTCTGGGCGAGTCCAAAGCTGGTGGGGTTCTGAAGAAATGGGGGGGGGGGGGGCAGTTACTGCCAAGGATTTTAGTAATGGAAGTAACACTATCGCAGTGGGTAGCAATTTTCAGAGTGTCTGATGATCTGGGTGCTCTGGTGCGGAAAGAAGTTGACATGGTGGTATTTGCCTCACTGCTAGCCCAGAGGAGGATCTTGCTGAGTTAGCAGGACTTGGGAATCGCCAAAGGTTGGGACATGGGTGAAGGACCTAGCAGAATTCCTCCACTTGGAAAAGATTAAGATAGCCATTAGAGGGATGGGTGAGGGTTTCTCAGTGAACAAAGCCAAGTCGGTCCTTGTGTTCGGCCACAGACTCCTCCATTTCTTCTGCAACAACACTCCCTGGGATTCAAGCTTTCATGCTTTCCACAGCCGCCCAGATCGGATCCATTACCCTGGCTTGATCTTCTGAGGTTTCAATCCTCTGTTTTTTAAACTGGAGTGTTTAAAAAGTTGACCAGTTAGTAAGTCGACCACCGTGCCAGAAATGGTGCTTGGAGCCTGCCGCCATTGCACCTTCAACCATGCTCGCAAAGGCGCTCGGTTTGCTTTCTTTTTTGCGCTCATCTTGGTAGGGTGAGTAATGGACATACCGCAGTGAGATAAATCTTTCACCTCTCACTTTTGCTGTTCAATCATGTCTCGTTTGGTGTATCAGGGCAAATTCTGCTGCTTCGCGTGGGAGTCACCAAGTACCCGACTATCTACAGCATGGTTGCCACCAGAAGTCTGTAGCCTTTCTCTGGCGGTTGTATATATTTATTCTCCCGATGGTCTTTTTTTGGGTGGGATTTAATTACCTATGGGACAAAGCAAATAATTCCATCTCCATTAAGGCAGAAGGTTTTGTGTTCCATCCAATGCCTCATTCTGTTTATTTTATATTTCTTGCTGTCTTTATTTCTCACTGAAATTTGTATTTTTCACGACCTGTGATATTTACGGGCAGGTTTTTTTGCACTGCCTTGTATAATAGCAAATTTTAATGGAGAGTTGGCAGAATGTGGTTTTAGATTTAATGAAAAGGGGTGATTTTTCTGAATAATGCTGTTTTATATGAATAGACATGATGCATTTAATAACAACTAACATTAATATTCGCTATTGCAGTGTTTCATTCCACATTTTTAACATTTTATTTTGAAGCAATATATTTTTATTTTTATACTTATACTTTTTGCTTCCTGTTAGGCTATTGAACATAAACGTATTACAGAATAATTATAATAACCTCGTTATTCAAGCGAACTGTCTTCATATTTCTTGCAGAGTCATATGAGAGGTTAAATGCCAATTAACATTTTGGAAATATACATTTTGGTAAAGATTCCTGAAAATACAAATAATGGAAAAGAAGAACCTCAGACCACTGATTTTCCCCTTGTCTAAAAATAACACAATTTGGCACAAAGACTAAAGGCTGGGGCAAAATTTATTTCCAGGACTAGAAATAAAATAAGATTAAAGCTAAAACTTCATAAATGAGACAATAAGTAAAATGACTATTTCTAAGGCAAAACCTTCAATGTGAATATAAAAAGATCACAAAAAATATAAATTGAATTGTGTCTTGCTCTGTAAGGGCCAATGTATGTTTTATTTTAGGAAGAGGGTTATTATGCAGTAAGCAGGATGGAGCAAGTGCATCTGTAGTTCTACCTACAAATCATAGTGTTTCAATCTGCATGAAATCAGACCCTGATTTAGGTTTTTTAAAATTGCCGTTGCGTTTAATGTGCACAATTTATATCGTCAAAAAGAACTCTGGGTGTCTGCCGACTTAAGGTCTCCACATGCCAATAGAAAAGGGGTACAAGAAGGCCAGAAGAAAAGTACTGCTAAGTGCTGACTTAATTGACTGATTCGGTTAGCAATTAGCAATTGACAGAATGGGCTGATTCGGTAGTTTACATTCTTCTATCCTGCTTTACACAGCAGATGTTAATTCTATTTGGTACTGAATTATTTTGTTCTCAGTAGAACTAAATGATGTAGAATTGTTTACTCTGCAGTTGCTGTGAAGTAAAAATTCCAACCTTGAACCAGATGTTTGACCCATTACTGGTTTAAGTGTCTGCCTTGATTTGAATCTCTGCAGAATTTGAAAGCCCTGCCACCCAATAAAGTGCCTGTTTGATGTTGTAGTAAGATGTTCGGCACCGTAAGGGTTAATGTGGGACTGGGGAGAAAGTACAGCTCAGATTATGATGTAGTGTCATGGGAGTTTGAGTAGTACTGAGTTCCGATGTACATTGTCATGAAGATAGCACCCAGCCAGGCTTATATCCTACATATATATATATATATATATATATATATATATCTATATAGTAATGTGTTATTAATAAAATCTGTTGTTCAACTATGCAAGCCTCTAGACCTCCTCATGAGACAACTTTTTCACATGCATGAACATGACTACTATGCCAAATATCCATTATGTCGTTGGAGCAGATTGCAGTTGTGCGTATTTAAAGAAATTAATCCAATTAACACATTCTGTGGTTGGCACAACTGAGAGTTCTTCATTGCCCGAGGTTTAGAACCAGAACATTGCTGTGTCACCAGTCGATTGTGATAATTAGTTCAGACACCTTCTGACTTTCAAAGGGAGCTGGCAGATTTTCAAGTAACAAGTGTTTTACTGATGATCTCCATTCCTTTTTAAAGCTGTTATTAAAATATTGCAAAAATCTGCTGAGTGGATAGCAAGAAACTGAAACTTTGTTTTCAGGCAAGTTTGAGAATGTAAGTTTGACCTGTCAAGATGTTCAGAATGTTACTGAAGGGTGGTCTGAAGCCTATTAATTCCCTGGGTCATTGAAGTTTGCTCCATCTTCCCTTTCTCATGTTTCACATTAGAGATGGATGGATGCAAACAGTGCAGTGGGCTTAGAAAATGCATTGTACAATTCTATTATTGTCTAATTCATGCACTCATGCACTGTCAATTGGTCATCATTGATCAGAAATGGGAAGAGTGGGAATACTTGCTGAATCTTTTTTTTTCTTCCTTCCCAGAGGGACAGAACGCAATTCTTTTTAAAAAAAAATGTTTTTAATTCTCCTTTTTCACATTTTCTCCCAAATTTACACCCACCAACAATAAACAATAATAAGTAACAAATATGTCAATCCCCATATCAATAACAATGACCCCATCCTCCCACCAAACCCCAGGCAGGCACCACTCCCGGGCAACTTGCACGCCCAGGTACCTAAAGTGAGTCCCTGCCCTATGGAATGGCAGCCCTCCCCACCCTTGGCCGAGACACCACAAAATACTCACTCTTGTCTAGATTTAGTTTGTACCCCGAGAAAGACCCAAACACCCTAAGCAGCTCCAATATTCCCCCTATCGACATATCGGTTCCGACACGTAGAACAGCAAGTCATCGGTATATAAGGACACCCTATGCTCTTTTCCCTCCCCGCACTATTCCTTTCCATACCCCCGCACCTCTTAATACGTTGGCCAATGGCTCAATCGCGAGAGAAAACAGTAGGGGGGGGGACATAGGGCATCGCAGCCTAGTATCTCGAGCTGATGTTGTTTGTGCGGACACTCGCCCTCGGCTCCTTTATATAGCAGGTCACAAATCTTGGTCCAATCCCAAGCCGCTCCAGAACTGCCATAAGTACCCCCATTCTAGCCGGTCAAACGCTTTTCCAGCGTCCAATGCCACAACCACCTCTGTTTCCTTCCTCTCCGCCGGTGCCATAACGACGTTCAATACCTGTCTAACGTTTGAAAAGAGCTAACTTCCTCTCACGAACCCCGTCTGACCTTCACCTATCAACTTCGGGAGGCACTCCTCCAGCCTACCCGCCAGTACCTTCGCCAATACTTTTGCGCCCACATTCTCGAGACCTGTTCCGTTAGAACATAGAACAGTACAGCACAGAACAGGCCCTTCGGCCCTCAATGTTGTGCCGAGCCATGATCACCCTACTCAAACCCACGTATCCACACTATACCCGTAACCCAACAACCCCCCCTTAACCTTACTTTTATTTGAACACTACGGGCAATTTAGCATGGCCAATCCACCTAACCCGCACATCTTTGGACTGTGGGAGGAAACCGGAGCACCCGGAGGAAACCCACGCACACAGGGGGAGGACGTACAGACTCCACACAGACAGTGACCCAGCCGGGAATCGAACCTGGGACCCTGGAGCTGTGAAGCATTTATGCTAACCACCATGCTACCCTGCTCCCCATTCAAAAGTGATATGGACCTATACGACCCACACTCCGTCGGATCCTTATCTTTTTTTAGCAACAGGGAAATCGATGCCTGCCCCAAAGTTTGTGGCAACACCCCCTTCCCTATCACCTCTTCAAACATCCCCACCATCAGGGGTGCCAGCTTATCCATGAATCTTTTATAATATTCCACCGGAAACCCACCCAGCCCTGCCACCTTCCCCGACTGCATCCTCCCAATCGCATCTTTTATCTCCTGCTCCAGTATTGCTCCTTCTAATGTAGCCTTGTCCCCCTTCCCTAACCTCGGGTACTCCAACCCATCTAGAAATTCCTGCATCTCCCGGTCTTCCCCAGGTGGCTCTGACCTGTACAATCTCTCATAAAATTCCTCAAAGACCTTGTTAATCAGATCTGGAGCCACCACCAACTTCCCTGCCCTATCCCTCACCTGAACAATTTCTCTTACCACTGCCTCCCTCCGGAGCTGACCTGCTAACAACAGAACTCAATTCTGAAGCCAATTTAATCTGCCCAGATAGAATCCCTATAGTATAGAAAAGCCATTCGGCCCATTAAGTCTGCACTGACCCTTGGAAAGAGCATCCTACTTAAACCCATGCCTTCATCCTATCCCTGTAACCCAATAACCCCACCTAACTTTTTGGACACTAAGGGACAATTTGGCACAACCAATCCACCTAACCTGCACATCTTTGGTCTGTAGGAGGAAACCGGAGCACCCGGAGGAAACCCACGCACACACGGGGAGAAAGTGCAAATCCACACAGTCACTCAATGCCAGGATTGAACTCTGGTCCCTGGAGCTGTGAAGTGGCAGTGATAACAACTGTGCCACCCCTAGATCAAGCTTAAGACACTCAAAGTCTGCCATACATTTTCCAAGTTCTTTAATAATGTTTTTAACCATAGTACAGTTAGCCATGTTGTTTTACAAATAGTTGAATTCTCAGCCAAACCACGGTAACTAATGTGACAATCTATTTGTATCAATTACTGTTTAATTTGTTATGGTATCACATACACAATTAGTTAAACTGTAGCTCAGTTATTTTACCTGTTTAATATCTGACTGGTTTCTTTGTCACAGTAAGTGCACATTTGTTTCTTTGAAAACTAAATAATTCTTTCTCCGTTGGCCTCATCTTTTCACTGCTTATTTCTGATATCTTCAGTTTCCTGGCCCGTTGTACATCAGCATTATGAAAAATCTGTGTGTCATTTTGTTAGTTAAAATGAAAGTTTGTGCAGATTTGTTTAGTTCCTGGCTGCACTTAGTTTCTGCTATGTGGACTTGAGCAACTTCTCCAGTATGAACCATTGTGATCTGAAATCTGTTCGACATTCACTCAGCAACACATCACCTGCCGTGAAAATCAGCAACAAAAACAGAAAATACTGGACAATCGCAGCAGGTCTGACAGCATCTGTGGAGAGAAAAGGGAGCTACCGTTTTGAGTCTGGATGACTGTAAAAGCTAGAGAAAACTGGAAATAGGGTCAGATTTATACTGTAGAGGGGTGGGGGGTGGGGGGGGGGGGGGGTGGAGCAGTGGGGCTGGATCGGGGGTCAGTGATAGGCGGAGATTGACAAAGATGTCGAGGACAGAAAGACAAGAGGAATGTAAATTTGGGGGGGGGGGGGGGTTGTGGTTACTTTTAATAGTATCTCTTCATAATTCATTGGTACAATTTTAAAAAAATAAATAAAAACATTTCCAAGTCACTGGGATAGTTCATTCTTGATGTTTAATTGGTATGTACTTTTATCAGTGCCTTAGTCAATGTTTTGATATTTTTTATCCTTGATATTTTTGCATTGCAGCCTAGATCTTGGGAGACCAAGCTGATATCTGCTGATCTGCATTTATTTTGTGCCTGCTGCAAAGTGAGGACCCAACATTGTGCATGCACAAAGATATCAGCAAAAGTATTTGCAAAACCACATTACAGCAGCACATTCACTAACCTTGGTTGGACTGCTGACCGCGAGAAAAATGCAGGGGGAAACATATCTTCACGATCAATAGTATGAAAAATTCTAGCATGTTTACTTTGCTGTCACTTCAAGAGATCAATGCTAAAGCAGCTGGTTTAGGTGGTTGGAAAGCAACCTAGAAGTATCTTCATCTGCAACACTGCTTAAGTACCTGCTAATGTTATAATGGCTGCAAGAAGGTTCAGATTAGTTTGTCCTATAGGGTTTATAAAAATACATGTTTAGGGTATTATTTTGTCCATTATTCATCTCGTATGGGAAACTTCCAGAATTCATCCTTTTATCCCAGTTGGAAGATGAATGAAAATTATCTGTGAGCAGAGGAGGTAATTACAGCTGCAGTAATGACTTTATGTTCATGAGAATTGGGATGAAAAAAGCATTGTTTGCACACCCCTAGTAATCTACCTGAATAACCGTCCCTCTATTTGCTGCTAAGGTTGCAATTATTTACTACTTTGAAAGTATAAACCTGTCAACATGTTTAGATGTGTGGGAACTAATACCAGATGTAATCTATCAGAAATTTTGTTTCTGTTCATGCATTCTAAACTTCTATGAAAGTTTTCTGTTCATACATTCTAAACTTGTATGAAAGTTATGTATGCCTAAAATACATATTAAAATTTATCTTTACAGATTTTGCACAACTGAATTAACTCAAAGATATGCCTTGAAGCAATTATAAAGCTGAAAGATAGTGCACAGGTTAGTTTAAAGTTTTAATCTTGTGAAACAGAACTTGTTTTAAAAAAAAAAATTAATAATAATCTTTATTAGTGTCACAAGTAGGCTTACATTAACACGGCAATTAAGTTATTGTGAAATTCCCCTAGTCGCCACACTACGGCGCCTGTTCTGGTACACTGAGGGAGAATTCAAACAAACGCGTCTTTTGGGACTTGTGGGAGGAAACCTACGCAGACACGGGGAGAACGTGCCGACTCCGCACAGACAGTGACCCAAGCCAGGAATCGAACCTGGGTCCCTGGCACTGTGAAGCAACAGTGCTAATCATTGTGCTACCATGCTGCCCAGTTTGGTAAATTGTATCCAGAATTGGCTGAGTGGCAGGAAGCAGAGGATGATGGTCGTGGGGTGTTTTTCTGACTGGAAACTCTGTCCAGTGGGGTCCCACAGGATCATTGTTATGGTGCTTGCTGTTTGTAGCTTATATAAATAATTTAGACTTGAATTTTGGACAGTTGATCAGTAATTTTGCAGATGATATGAAGATTGGTAAGATGGTTAATCGTGAGGAGGATAACCTTTGATTGTGGGAAGATATAGATGGGCTGGTCAGTGGCAAATGGAATTCGGGACTTGTGGGAAGAAACTAGAGTACCCGGAGGAAATCCACACAGACACTGGGAGAATGTGCAGACTCTGCACAGACAGTGACCCAAGCGGGAATTGAACCCTAATCACTGTGCTATCATGCTGCCCAGGTATATGATATACTTGCCTTCATTAGCTGAGGCATAGAATTTAAGAAAAAGGAAAGTTATGCTGGAACTGTATAAAACCTTGGTTTGTGTGCAGTTCTGGAATCTACATCATAGGAAGGATGCGATAGTACTGGAAAGGGTGCAGAGGAGATTTACCCAGGATGTTGCCTGGGCTGGAGAGTTTTAGTTATGAAGAGAGATTGGATAGACTGGGGTTGTTTTACTTTGAGCAGAGGAGACTGAGGGGGGACATGATTGAGATGTATAAAATTATGAGGGGCATTGATAGAGTAGACAGGAAGAAACCTTTCCCTTTGGTGGAGGGATCAATGACCAGGGGACATAGATTTAATGTAAGTGGGAGGAGGTTTAGAGGGGATGGGTGGAAAACCTTTCCTTCTAGAAGGTGGTACGAGTTTGGAACTCTCTGCCTGAAAGAGTGGTGGAGGCAGGATCCCACATAACATTTAAGAAGTATTCAGATGTGCACGTGCAATGCCAAAATATATAAGGCTGTGGACCAACTGCTGGAAAGTGAGATTATTATATACTTAGCAGTTGCTTTTCTCTGCTGTAGACCTCTGACTCTATAACTGGTTAACACACAATTATAATCCGGATGTGTAACTATCTATCTCTTTTTAAAATCCACCACACACATGCGCACACACACACGTACGTTAACGTTTGCAAAGGCCTGGAAGTTCCCGCCAACAGAGCTTCGGCACGAGCAGAATAAAGCCAGATCAATCCTCCTTGTCTCAGCCTCTCGGGTTTCCAAAGACAGGCAAGTTCTACTGAGATGAGGATTCCTTGTTGGATCCTGATCCCCACTCTCTGTTTCAGGTAAATCAAGGAGGATGTGAGCAGGGCAACCTTTCACAGTTCAGTCCCAACTGAATTTTATAAACTTAAAAGCTCATGAAAATGAAAATTGCTTATTGTCACAAGTAGGCTACAAATGAAGTTACTGTGAAAAGCCCCCAGTCGCCACATTCCGGTGCCTGTTCGGGGAGGCTGGTATGTGAATTGAACCCGCGCTGCTGGCCTGCCTGGGTCTGCTTTAAAAGTCAGCTATTTAGCCCTGTGCTAAACCAGCCCCTATCTCAGATTTCCAGTAAATCACTCTCCTTTGTTCTTTGTGATGAATGTGGGAAATTGTTTCTATATTATATTTCATATTTGTTGCAGTAATGTTATTTAAAAACCCTGGTTTAAGATGCATACTGGCAGTATGTCTGCTAAAGCTGTCATTAAGGGGTCGTAAAAGTGTGCGATCATTGGATTTTAACCATTTACTAGTTTACAGACAGATGGCTAATAAAACATTGTTTTAATTTTGGAGGATCCCTGGGGTGTAAATAAATTGAGAGATGATGCTTAATCCTGGATAAACAGGTCATGGGACATAATAATAATAACAATTACATCTTAGTAGGAGGAGACTGAAGACAGTTTGAACTGTTAACTAAAAAACTATCAGTTTGTTATTAATGTGTTTGTTTTAACATGCAAGATACCTATAGAACATTACAGCGCAGTACAGGCCCTTCGGCCCTTGATGTTGCGCCGACCTGTGAAACCCCTCTCAAGCCCATCTACACTATTCCCTTATCATCCATATGCCTATCCAATGACCATTTGAATGCGTTTAGTGTTGGCAAGTCCACTACTGTTGCAGGCAGGTCATTCCACACCCTTACTACTCTGAGTAAAGAACCTACCTCTGACATCTGTCCTATATCTATCTCCCCTCAATTTAAAGCTATGTCCCCTCGTGCTAGACATCACCATCAGAGGAAAAAGGCTCTGTGTCCACCCTACCTAATCCTCTGATCATCTTGTATGCCTCAATTAAGTCACCTCTTAACCTTCTTCTCTCTAATGAAAACAGCCTCCAGTCCCTCAACCTTTCCTTGTAAGATCTTCCCTCCATACCAGGCAACATCCTGGTAAATCTCCTCTGTACCCTTTCCAACGCTTCCACATCCTTCCTATAATGCGGCGACCAGAACTGCACGCAATACTCCAAATGTGGCTGCACCAGAGTTTTGTACAACTGCAACATAACCTCATGGCTCCGAAACTCAATTCTTCTACCAATAAAAGCTAACACATCGTACGCCTTCTTAACAACCCTCTCAACCTGGGTGGCAACTTTCAGGAATCTATGGACATGGACTCCGAGATCTCTCTGCTCATCCACACTACAAGAATCTTACCATTAGCCCTGTTACTCCTTCCAATATGAATCACCTCACACTTTTCTGCATTAAACTCCATTTGTCACCTGTCAGCCCAGCTCTGCAGCTTATCTATGTCCCTCTGTAACTTGTAACATCCTTCTGCAGTGTCGCACAACTCTACCGACTTTAGTGTCATCTGCAAATTTACTCACCCATCCTTCTACGCTCTCCTCCAGGTCATTTATAAAAATGACAAACAGCAGCGGCCCCAAAACAGATCCTTGTGGTCCACCACTAGTAACTGGACACCAGTCTGAACATTTCCCATCAACCACCACCCTTTGTCTTCTTCCAGCTAGCCAATTTCTGATCCAAACTGCTAAATCACCCTGAATCCCATGCCTCTGTATCTTCTGCAATAGCCTACCGTGGGGAACCTTATCAAACGCTTTACTGAAACCCATATACACCACATCAACTGCCTTACCCTCATCCACCTGTTTGATCACCTTCTCAAAGAACTCAATAAGGTTTGTGAGGCACGACCTACCCTTCACAAAACCATGTTGACTATCTCTAATCAAATTATTCCTTTCCAGATGATTATACATCCTATCTCTTATAAACCTTTCCCAGACTTTGCCCATAACAGAAGTAAGGCTCTTTGGTCTATAGTTACCGGGGTTGTCTCTACCCCTCTTCTTGAACAAGGGGACAACATTTGCTATCCTCCAGTCTTCTGGCACTATTTCTGAAGACAAAGATGACTTAAAGATCAAAGCCAAAGGCTCAGCAATCTCCTCCCTAGCTTCCCAGAGAATCCTAGGATAAATCCCATCCGGCCCAGGGGACTTATCTATTTTAACACTTTCCAGAATCTCTAACACCTCCTCCTTATGTACCTCAAGCCCTTCTAGTCTAGTAGCCTGTATCTCCGTATTCTCCTCGACAACATTGTCTTTTTCCTGTGTGAATACGGATGAAAAATACTCATTTAGCACCTCTCCTATCTCCTCGGACTCCACGCACAACTTCCCACTACTGTCCTTGACTGGCCTTACTCTTACCCTAGTCATTCTTTTATTCCTGACATATCTATAGAAAGCTTTAGGGTTCTCCCTGATCCTACCTGCCAAAGACTTCTCATGTCCCCTCGTGGCTCTTCTTAGCTCTCTCTTTAGATCTTTCCTAGCTAACTTGTAACTCTCAAGTGCCATAACTGAACCATCACGTCGCATCATGACATAAGCCTCCTTCTTCCTCTTGACAAGTGTTTCAACTGCTTTCGTAAACCATGGTTCCCTCACTCGACCACATCCTCCCTGCCTGACAGGTACATACTTATCAAGGACACGCAGTAGCTGTTCCTTGTACATGCTCTACATTTCCATTGTGCCCATTCCTTGCAGTTTTCCTCTCCAGCTGATGCATCCTAAGTCTTGCCTCATTGCATCATAATTGCCTTTCCCCCAGATATGACTCTTGCCTTGCGGTATATACCTATCCCTTTCCATCACTAAAGTAAACGTAATCGAATTGTGGTCACTATCACCAAAATGCTCACCTACCTCCAAATCTAACACCTGTCCTGGTTCATTACCCAGTACCAAATCCAATACGGCCCCGCCTCTCGTTGGCCTATCTACATACTGCGTCAGGAAGCCCTCCTGCACACATTGGACAAAAACGGACCCATCTAAAGTACTCGACCTAGTGTTTCCAGTCAATATTTGGAAAGTTAAAGTCCCCCATAACAGCTACCCTGTTACTTTCGCTCCTATCCTATTGGCCAGTATTATCACTCCTGGGCAAAGTATTCTTTCCGCACAGTTATACAAATTGTTAGGTTTCTTGCCTGGGATCCTAATACTTTTGACCAATTTTTTTCTCCTGTCAATTAAAATAATTGCAGTGCAAACAAGCACACAGCTTTTGCCCTCAAGTACAATGCAGGTCGGGTGATTTCTTCAAAAGTAATTCTTGCTCACGGTCTAAATGTGAATTTATAACCTTTTTGTAAAAAAAAAATCTGTGTCCAAATAATGCAATATCCTTCCAAATTTTAAAAGAAAAATAGAGTTTGTGATGTTATGTTTTTCTCAACAAGACCACGGTGGCAACATCATGCCCTCCAGGACCTGAATCTCACTGGTCAGACCCTGTGATAATACTGAGACAAAAATGTTAATAGGCAGCCAAGAACTGGAAAGTCTAGGAGGAAACGGTGAAGAGGATGGAGAGGTGATATAACATTGTACCTCGGAATTACATGGGCAGGAACAGCAAAGAATGTAGATGCATGGATAAGGCATGCGGAGTGCTTCCCCCTGCATTGGATGAGTACAGCCTAAAATAATAAAATTAAAAGTCTAATGAATTGCCTTTGTGTCTTCGTTTGCGCACAAACCCAAATTTTCATCTTCTAAAACTACTTTGCTAGTGGCTGTGTTTGGTGTGTCAGTGAGCTTTCGGGCACCTCCTGTTGAACATGTTACCTTGATTGACAGCAATCAGACAAATCTTGGAACAGTTGTAGGTTCTGACTAAACGCTTTTTTTTAAGGGTTTTACATTTTCACACTTTTAGCAGGGGTTAGTTACTGCTATGTCCCGTCCTTTTTCTGCCTTACTATTAATTGGGAATTGCTTTGACATTTTTTAATTAAATGGATCAAACAAGGAGCATGTGGATCATTAAAATGTCAGGTGTAGTTACATAAAATAATCCAAAAGGCTAATGGAATGCCTGCATTTATATGGGTAACTCTGGAATACAAGAGGGTAGGAATTCTTCTCCAGCCAAATAAAGCCTTGATTAGACGACATCTGGAGTACTGTGAACAGTTCTGGGCGCCACTTTTTAAGGATATGCAGTAAGTCCTGACTCTAATTGTGTCCCTGAAAAGTGCAACATAAAGTGAAATTACTTGAAATGAGTCAGATTTTTTTATTAACTGTAAAAACTATAGTTGGGGCAGCATGGTGGCGCAATGGGTTAGCCCTGTTGCCTCACGGCGTCGAGGTCCCAGGTTCGATCCTGGCTCTGGGTCACTGTCCGTGTGGAGGTTGCACATTCTCCCCGTGTTTCCGTGGGTTTCACCCCCACAACCCAAAGATGTGCAGGCTAGGTGGATTGGCCACGCTAAATTGCCCCTTAATTGGAAAAAGTGAATTGGGCACTCTAACTTTTTTTGAAAAACTGTAGTTTGGTTCTGTAAGACCGTTCTTATTTAAAAAAAAAAACATTATACTCTGCAAGTTAAAATACCTTGCATTTCTAAATTCTTATATTTAAAAAAAATAAATTTAGAGTACCCAATTATTTTCTCCAATTAAGGGGCAATTTAGCCTGGCCAATCCACTTAACCTGCACATCTTTGGGTTGTGGGGGTGAAACCCACGCAAACACGGGGACAACATGCAAACTCCACACAGACAGTGACTCAGAGCCAGGATTCGAACCTGGGTCCTCAGCCCCGTAGGCAGCAATGCTAACCACTGTGCCACCATGCTGCCCCTAAATTCCTATATTGGTAAATGAAATAACTTTTAAAATATAAAAGAAAAATGCAGATTTTGTAATTGCTTCCGGCTTGCTGCTCATGCTGATTGCTGCCAACCCTGCTTCCTGAACGTCCCGCTCACCACATCCCACTCCCTGACCCCCAATTTGGGGCCACTGCCACTCCCTGGCCCTCCCTCTTTGCTGCTGACCTCCAGGCTCGTAGCCTCTCCCACTCCCTAATAGAAACCTACGAGAAGTGATTGCACAAACTCTGGTTGTATTCAGTTGTAGCCATCTAAGATGGCCACCTGCAATGGACCATGGGAATTATGGCCAACCCAGGATTCCGACAGATACAGAGCCTATGTGTATCTGAAGCATGGATAACCAGGCCTGATCAAAACCCCCGCTTGTTTGCATTTCAATGGCCCATTTTCCCAGGACAATAGAACTCCAGTCAAGCAACTGGTACAGCCACAGACTGATCGGTGCCACTCCCTTTACTCAGGAAGCCCAACTGCCAAGGTCAATGACCGCTAAGGACCCGCTCAGCCTCCAAGGCACCCGCCCCATTATTGGCCGAAATCGAAGACGGTGATCAGAGCCCTGTCGAACTATTGGGTCCAAGGTTAAGGACCGCCCCAAAGAGTGCGAAATCCCAGAGGGCTAAAAGAGAGCACAGCCATGTGTTCTGTCTCTTTTGGATCAAGCCTGTGCCAACCCAATTGCAGCAGGAAGAGCCAGCCAAGTTCAAGACCAACTATTGCTACTTGATGGATGAGCCCAGCAGAGACAGAGCCACTTTCTTCGAACCAGCCAAGTGAAATCCAGATAAAGGCCTTTATCCATTTGCACAGTGCCGGTCACCCTGAAGTTAAGTATAGGTTATTGTAGTTGATGGGTGTATTTTAACTCACAGTAGATATTGTGTTTGCATGTCGATATAACTCTTGTGTATGTAAATAAACCATCTTTTGAACTAACTAACTGGTTGTGTGGTCATTTGATCGAAACAAGAGAAGGCTTGTGGTTCACCAACATTATTGATAGAGCATCACAATATTCCCTCTTGGCTTTCTGGATGGCTGGATATGCAGCGATGCAGAATGTATTACGCAAGGACCAGGCTGTGCCCAATTCTTTTAGGATTCGCAATTGTGCAGCAATCTTAAAGGATCCGAACAGTGTAACAAGCTAGTCACACATTGAAAAGAGAAATTAGAAGGAACATTTGTTGTATTTCCTGGAATTTCAAAGATTACTGGATTTATAAGGTTCAGACAGGGTGCTTGAGGGATACAAGATAGCCAGGAGGGAACTGAAGAAAGGGATTAGGAGAGCTAAGAGAGGGCATGAAAAATCTTTGGCGGGTAGAATCAAGGAAAACCCCAAGGCCTTTTACACATATATGTGAAAAATATGAGAATGACTAGAGCGAGGGTGGGTCCGATCAAGGACAGTAGCGGGAGATTGTGTAATGAGTCAGAAGAGATAGGAGAGGTTCTGAATAAGTACTTTTCTTCAGTATTTTCGAATGAGAGGGGCCATATTGTTGGAGAGGACAGCGTGAAACAGACTGGTAAGCTCGAGGAGATACTTGTTAGGAAGGAAGATGTGTTAGGCATTTTGAAAAACTTGAGGATATACAAGTCCCCCGGGCCAGACAGGATATATCCAAGGATTCTATGGGAAGCAAGAGATGAAATTGCAGAGCCGTTGGCAATGATCTTTTCGTCTTCACTGTCAACAGGGGTGGTACCAGGGGATTGGAGAGTGGCGAATGTTGTGCCCCTGTTCAAAAAAGGGAATAGGGATAACCCTGGGAATTACAGGCCAGTTAGTCTTCGGTGGTAGGCAAAGTAATGGAAAGGGTACTGAGGGATAGGATTTCTGAGCATCTGGAAAGACACTGCTTGATTAGGGATAGTCAGCACGGATTTGTGAGGAGTAGGTCTTGCCTCACAAGTCTTATTGAATTCTTTGAGGAGGTGACCAAGCATGTGGATGAAGGTAAAGCAGTGGATGTGGTGCACATGGATTTTAGTAAGGCATTTGATAAGGTTCCCCATGGTAGGCTTATGCAGGAAGTAAGGAGGCATGGGATAGTGGGAAATTTGGCCAGTTGGATAACAAACTGGCTAACCGATAGAAGTCAGAGTGGTGGTGGATGGCAAATATTCAGCCTGGAGCCCAGTTACCAGTGGCGTACCGCAGGGATCATTTCTGGGTCCTCTGCTGTTTGTGATTTTCATGCCATGAGGTGATGATGGATGCAGCTGTACAAAACCTTGGTAAGGCCACATTTGGAGTACTGTGTGCAGTTCTGGTCGCCTCATTTTAGGAAGGATGTGGAAGCTTTGGAAAAGGTGCAAAGGAGATTTACCAGGCTGTTGCCTGGAATGGAGAGTAGGTCTTACGAGGAAAGGTTGAGGGTGCTGGGCCTTTTCTCATTAGAACGGAGAGGATGAGGGGCAACTTGATAGAGGTTTATAAGATGATCAGGGGAATAGATAGAGTAGACAGTCAGAGACTTTGTCCCCGGTGGAACAAACCATTACAAGGGGACATAAATTTAAGGTGAATGGTGGAAGATATGGGGGGGGGGGTGTCTGAGGTAGGTTCTTTACCCAGAGAGTAGTGGGGACATGGAATGCACTGCCTGTGGAAGTAGTTGAGTCGGAAACATTAGGGGCCTTCAAGCGGCTATTGGATAGGTACATGGATTATGGTAGAATGATGGAGTGTAGATTAATTAGTTCTTAATCTAGGACAAAAGTTCGGCACAACATCATGGGCCGAAGGGCCTGTTCTGTGCTGTATTTTTCTATGTTCAATGTTCTCCTGGGCTATTTGATCAAAGCTTTCACGATATTGGGTTGAACAGATAGAGTGAATGGAGAGTCTCTGATAAAGAGGAATAGTTTGAAAATTTGAGTCAGATCTTTCAAGGAGTTACTTTAAGAAAATATCTTCCCAGAATGTGGGCATCACAGGCTAGGCCAGCATTTATTGTCTATCACTAATTACCCTGTGAAGATGGTGGTGAGCTGTCTTGAACTGCTGCCAGTCCATGCGGTGTAGATGCACTAATGGTGCTGTTAGGAAACCCTTCTTCATGCAAAGGGTGGAAGAAGTTTAGACTCTTTTTATAAATAGTAATTGCAGCTAGATAAATTAAAGATTTTCATTTAACATAAGGTATGAGGGGATCTGGGTCAAAAGCAGGGAGATGGAGATGGGTCACAGATCAGCTATGATTTCAGTGGAATAGGCTGAAGGGCCTGAATGACATACTACACTTTCGAGGTCCTTAATTCTATATATGATAGGTCATACAGAATCATTTCAGAAATCCCAATAATTTTCATAGCTGCGATAGTCTGATTATGACCTAAGATTCCTTTAAAACAGAAGCTGCCTGAGTGAGTAATCAAATATTTTCTTGACTGCTGTTATCTAGCGGTAGCATAGTGGTTAGCACTGTTGCTTCACAGCGCCAGGGTCCCAGGTTCCATTCCCGGCTTGGGTCACTGTCTGTGCGGAGTCTGCATGTTCTCCCTGTGTCTGCGTGGGCTTCCTCTGGGTGCTCCAGTTCCCTTCCACAAGTCCCGAAAGGTGTGCTGTTTGGTAAATTGGACATTCTGAATTCTCCCTCGGTGTAACTGAACAGGGATGGGGTGTGGCGACTAGGGGCTTTTCACAGTAACTTCATTGCAGTATTAATGTAAGCCTACTTGTGACAATACAGATTATTATTTGGTAAATGTGTTCTTTTCCAGTCAGCCAAATAGAAATGTAGTTAAATTGCTTCTGGAGCATGGCTCAGTGCACATTTTGTGTTGAGGAAGGAGTTAAACCGTGCTCCTATTTATGTAAGCAAGGTACTCCCACGCTGAGTTTTCCCACTGGTCTTCATTTAAGTTATCCACATTGAGGGTAGTAAATAGCTTCTGCACTGAATAAACAATATTAATTGGTGTGTAGGAGACATTTCTGCACTCAAACTCTGACACTAAACTTATTATACTTTATATATTTTTGTTATGTATTGAACTTATTTGACAGTAAGAATAAAAACTTTGAACTGAAGACTTGTTTGTTGATACCAGCAATTTCTACAGGGAGATTAATGATAGAATCAGTGATTGATAAATTAGCATGAGTGCTTGGGAATGCAATAAAACTATCCAGTTATGAAGCTTCAACATTCTGAAAAATTAGTGGATCTTCTGTGGTAATATTCACTATATTCATAACATTTTACAGCAGTAAAGAGGAATACAGATTCTTTGAAAATGCTCTCCAGTTCTCTCTCTCCTTTTATTTCTTGTATTTTATTTCCTTTTCATTTAATGCACTTAATGATCTGTTGAGCTTCTCGCAGAAAAATACTTTTCACTGTACCTTGGTACACGTGACAATAAACAAATGCAATCCAATCCCCCCACCTCTTTCCGCATATCCTGCAAGTTTTTCCTTTTCAAATTATGTTCAATTCCCTTTTGAAAGTTGCTGTTGAATCTACTTCCATCATCCTTTCAGCCTGTGCATTCCAGATCATAACGACTCGCTGTGAAAACAATTCTTCTCGCCTCCCCTCTGGCTCTTTTGTTAAATACCCCAAAACTATCCTCTGGTTACCACCACTCATGCCAGTGAAAAGAGTTGCTCTTAATTTATTCAATTCATCTCTTCTTCATCTTGAACACCTCCATTAATCTTCTCGGCTGTGCAGTGAACCACTGCAGCTTTTCCAATTTCTCCTTGTAACTGAAGTCCCTCATCCCTTGTAACATTTAAGTAAATCTCCTTTGTAGCCTCTCCATTTTTGGAAATCATGAAATAGAATGATGGAACTGATTTTCAGAACAGTTGGAGAGGGGGGCAAATTCAAAAAATATACCAGATAGATTCCTGTTATTAGCTCCAAATCACAGGTGAGTGGTTTGAAAGAGTAGGTTTGTGGACTGAAGATGATATATTACATGATAACTTATTCAATGTTTGGAAAATTAATATAAAGCATATCTAATGTATTTCTGTTCCTTCAAAGCAATCCTTAAGATGCACCACTGTGCCACCGTGCCGCCCCTACAATTGAAGTAATGTAGGGGTGGAAAAAGTTGATGTTTTGGAGATGAAAGTGAATGGTATTTGTGCAGGATCGGATGCGGTGTTCTGAACTCAACTCTGTTGATTAGGGTACCAAGAGTTTCCATGTATTAGTTTAGGCTGAGAAGAGAACACAATGCAGTACATTGGAAGAATTGAAGATGACAAACTTTGGTCTTCCTATTTTTCAGTTGGAAAAACTTTGGACTAATATACGACTTGTATCAGACAAGTATGCTGACAGCAGAGTTGTGGTTGAGCATCGAATAAAGCAGTGGAGACTAAGTTGGGTGTCATCAGCATATAAATGAAACCTGATCCCATGCCTGCGGATGATGTCACTGGGATCCTTACTGACTCAGGCAGGTATGACAGCTTAAATTTTCCTTACAATGTTGAAAGCTGTCTTGCAACTAGCAATTATGGCAGCTAGCCTTGTGTATGTCTAAAGGTCGGGTTGTTGAAAGGAACAGATTGAATACTCGGGCTTGCATAACCTAGATCTTCCCTGCACATCTTTGGGTTGTGGGGGTGAGACCCACGCAGTCACTGGGAGAATGACCCGAGGCTGGGATCGAACCCGGGTCCTCGGTGCCGTGAGGCAGGTGCTAACCACTGCGCCACCCCCACAACTTAGATCTTTGGTATGATTGTAGCCTGTCGCAAGCCACCTCCTCCATTAAACCTATATAATTGTAAATGGAAAAGATGTGCTTTGGTTGCTGAAACTAAGGGTAGTCTGACTTGATTCTAATTCGTCCATCTCCCCATATGGGCTGGTTCTCATGTGTACATTTCCTCAAATGTTTTTGTATCCATAGAATCCGTGCAGTGCGGAAGGATGCCATTCGGCCTATTGGGTTTGCATTGACCCTCCAAAAGAACACTCTATCTAGGTCTGCTCCCCTGCCCTATTTCTGTAACCCCGCTGATTGATCATGGCCAATCCACCTAACCTGCAAACCTTTGGACGTGGACGGAGCACCCGGAGGAAATCCACGCAAACACTGGGAGAATGTGCCAACTCCACACAGACCGTCACTCAAGGCTGGAATTGAACCCGGGTTCCTGATGCTGCGAGGCAGCAGTGCTAAACACTGTGCCACTGTTTCCAGTAAAGCAAATTTACTGGCCGTGTTTGTTTAGTACCATGCTTCTCCTTTAACTAACTAGTGGCTGCAGAAAACCCTTCATCTCACTCCATATTGCTCATCATCAGGCAGGATTCATTCCACCACTGCCTCCTGGCTCAATTCTCCTTTCGCTTCTTCCTTTCATCCAGCTATCCTATTTTTGTTCCCCTTTTTTCATCACCATGGCCGCCCTCTCCCCTCGTGTCCTGATTCACTCCTCCTGACTCAACAGCAATTCTTAATTTATAACTTTGTCTTGGCGGTGGATCCCTCCTGAATGAGCTTTTCTTTGAACTTTTAATATTTTTCAGAAGGTACATCCCAGGACAGTCGGTGGTTGTTGCAGAGCATCAATTCAAATGACCCCAACTTTGCTGCCAGCAACACTTCACTGACTGCTCCCAGGAAATCTGATCTCTACAAATCTTTTCCAATCTTTCATTTCTGTCAGAAAACTTAAAATTATTGCTGTTTTCATACCTCTCCAGAATGTATGCTTAACCTGTGAGCAAACTCCTTGCCATTCATGACCATAATCTAGGTAATTCCATTGGCATCCTTGCTCTGATGGAGATCTGATTATTGTCCAGCAGCTCTTTCCATTCCTTTTTAAAATACATTTTACCAATATGTCATGGTCGTGACAGGACCATCGCCACATCTAAATTTGGTGTCTCAATCTGGGGTGACACAGTAGCGCAGTGGTTAGCACTGCTGCTTCACAGACTGTGGGACTTTAACTCTTTGTGCTCTTGTTATAATCAATTATTATCCCCACGCTCTAACCATCTGAGCTAACTGGCCAGGTTATGATCCATTATGCTATTCACCTCAAATGTCTTTCTTTTTACTGCTCCATGAGACCACCTTTGCATAGCCTCATTTCTCCAGTGTGCACCTCTCACAATGTCTCCTCTTCCCTCCCCGATACGCCAACTCCGCAATCTACCAAGGTTCTGTTCTCTGCCCCTTCTCTTCCTAATCTGTATTTTGCACTTTGGTGTCTGGTCAGCTTTCATTGATATGTTTTTGTCTTCAATTCTGAATAATGTCGCATCCACAAACGTTCTGGCCAATGCAGCATCCCTTCACATTCCTCTGTACAACTGAGTCTTCCTATAGCCCAACAAAAAGCACAGCAGCGGTTTAGAAATTAAATTAAACCTGAGTACAGACTTGGGAGCAGCAATGCCAAACTTCCCTATAAAGCTTATGTTAGTGAAGTTTGAGTGTCAAAATGTCACTTTTACTCATTGTTTTTTTAGGTCGAATCCTGCACATTAAATTATATTAAGTTGCTCTGCTATGACACTGACTCATCTCGAGCACTGGTGGCCTCTTCATTTGCAAATTATGCAGTTGATTCTACTCTTGAAATACAAGCCTAACCAAATTGCTTTTGTTTAAGTGATAGTGTATAACCCATCAGTACTGAATATGTGTTGTAGGCATATAAACAGATAATGCTGGAAATTATTTTTTAATTTTTAATTTTTTTTTTTATAAATTTAGATTACCCAATTATTTTTTCCAATTAAGGGGCAATTTAGCGTCGCCAATCCACCTACTCTGCACATTTTTGGGTTGTGGGGGTGAAACCCACGCAGACACGGGGAGAATGTGCAAACTCCACACGGACAGTGACCCAGAGCCGGGATCGAACCTGGGACCTCAGCGCCGTGAAGCGGTTGTGCTAACCACTAGGCCACCGTGCTGCCCCATGCTGGAAATAATAATGCGTCAAACAACATATGTAGAGGGAGAAACAATTAATGCTTCAAGTTGACGACTGAGTCGTCATTGCCCTGAAACGTTAACTCCGTTTCTATCGCCACTGATGCCACTTGAGCTGTTGAGCATTTACACCATTTTCTGTACAGATTTCAGCACCTGCCTTTGTATATGTGAAACAGGCATTACTTTACTGGCTAATAAGCAGAGTTGCTTTGGATTTTAATTCTGGTTCTTGTTTACTTACTGCGGTGGAATAGGAACAGTCATTAACTTTCTGTTGAATGTTGTTTGTAGTTGTGGATTGTTTTCTTTATTCTTTCGGTTCCTAAGATATGAGTCATTGTCACACACTGGTGGGGTTGTTACTTTCACAGCTACTGGATGGTACAGTTAGGAGTGAGCTGTTGCATTCATATTACATTGCAGCAGCAGAAAACAAGCCAGTAATTCTGCGAGGGTTGTGATACTTCCCTGACTGGCTGCAGCAATTAGAGGGAAGTAGCCATGGACTTTTCCTGGATTGATAATTGATATAAAGTTTGTTTCACATTCCCTGGAAACTGTTCTTATTTTCTTTGTTGTTTTAAACAGATGACCAAATAAAAGCCTGGCGACCAAAACCAGTTCTGTTGTGGGTCAAATAGCGCCTCTACATGATCACATGACTCTTGACATGGATGCGGTCCTGTCAGACTTTGTTCGGTCCACGGGGGCAGAACCTGGTCTGGCAAGAGACCTGCTGGAAGGTGAGTTAAATGCTGAACAGCAAATATTGTTGTGTTACATTATGTGTAATCTTTACTGAGGACGGGCAGAATAATTTTGCGATGTATTATTTCCAATATCTGTTGTCATATTCAGTTTTAATTCTAAAGTTTAGAATGTCTCTACCTAACCATGTAGTACAGGAGTTTGGCTTTCTGGTTGACTTTTGGCAAATTTGCTTGCTTATACATTGCCACATATACTAACTGTGCAAAAGTGTAAAAGTTTATTCTTTTGAACTTGCTTTACTCCATACTGGTGAGAATTTGTGTATCAGTAAGTAGCTTTTCAATTAGATGCTTAATCTTGGTCCTATTCTTGTTACTCCTTGAATATAAGGTTGAAAGGAGATTTGATAAAGGTATTCAAACGTGAGGGGTCTGGACAGAGTTGATAGGGAGAAACTATTCCCATTGATGGAAGAATTGGAAACGAGAAAGAACAGATTTAATGTAATTGGTAAACAAAACGATGATAAAACTTTATTCACACAGCGGATGGTTAGGATCTTGCGTGTGGTGGGGGTAGAATTAATCGAGGATTCAAGAGGGAATTAATATTATCTGAAAAGGGAGATGTGCAGGGTTACGGTGAGATGGTGGGAGAGTGGCTCTTGATGAATTGCTACTTCTGCGAGCCAGCACATACACAATCTAATAGCCACCTTCTGTGTTGTAACCTTTCTCTGATTCCGTGATATTGATGTCTTCACAACAGAAATCTGTTAATGAACATGGAGTTTGTATATTGATGTTGGGGCCCTTCCTCAAATTCCTCCCAACCTCTTTGGGAGAAGAATAGTTACTAGCAGAATTATATTGGGACCTTGTTGGCAGACATGGAGCTGGATTCTCCCACCCTGCATGCTGCACGAATGTCATGGGGAGCCGTGTACAAAGGAGAACTCCATTGACCTCGGATGGGATTCTCCGGTCGCTGGGCGGAAGCGGATGGAGAATCCTGCTCATCAACTCGGAGGACTTCTTAGCAATCAAATTGAGACCAAATGAATCACATAATATGGCACTACAGGGAGAGGACCTAATGGAAGTAGTGAGGTCACTCGTACCTCGGTAATATATCTACCCAATCCACACCGTGTAAAGAGTTTGTAAATTTCAATGAGATTATTTCTCATTCCTCTTGGCCCAGTTTCCACAATCTCTCCTCATACGACAATCTTTTTTACATGATATTTTATTCCAAACATGCTTCAACACCAGAGAACAGTACAGCACAGAACAGGCCCTTTGGCCCTCGAAGTTGTGCCGAGCAATGATCACCCTACTCAAACCCATGTATCCACCCTATACCCGTAACCCAACAATCCCCCCCTTAACCCTACTTTTTTTTTAGGACACTACGGGCAATTTAGCATGGCCAATCCACCTAACCCGCACATCTTTGGACTGTGGGAGGAAACCGGAGCACACACGGGGAGGACGTGCAGACTCCGCACAGACAGTGACCCAGCCGGGAATCGAACCTGGGACCCTGGAGCTGTGAAGCATTTATGCTAACCACCATGCTACCGTGCTGCCCCGTTTGTACCAGTTTGTACATTTCCTGCCTTTATCCACCTTGAACGACAATCTTGATATCCCAGGGATTAATTTGGTGAACCTCCATTGCACGCCCCCTATGGGGGGAAAAAAGGTAGGCAGAAAGCGGGAAATTATAGGCCAGTTAGCTTAACTTCGGTAGTAGGGAAGATGCTGGAATCTATAATAAAGGAAGAAATAGCGAAGCATCTGGATGGAAATTGTCCCATTGGACAGATGCAGCATGGGTTCATAAAGGGCAGGTCATGTCATACTAATTCAGTGGAATTTTTTGAGCGCATTACCAGTGTGGTAGACAACGGGGAGCCAATGGATGTGGTATATCTGGATTTCCTGAAAGCTTTTGCGAAGGTGCCACAAAGAAGGGGCTGGTTTAGCTCACCAGGCTAAATCGCTGGCTTTCAAAGCAGACCAAGCAGGCCAGCAGCACGGTTCGATTCCCGTACCAGCCTCCCCGGACAGGCGCCGGAATGTGGCGACTAGGGGCTTTTCACAGTAACTTCATTGAAGCCTACTCGTGACAATAAGCGATTTTCATTTCATTTCAAATGTGCTCGGGGATTAATGTAGTGAATCTCCTCTGCACGTCCTCCAGTACAAGTACGTCCTTTCTCAGGTAAGGAGACCAAAACTGATAAGATAATGATGCATGGCTTTAAGGGTAAAGTAGTAGCATAGGTAGAGGATTGGTTAATTAATAGAAAGCAAAGAGTTGGGATAAATGGGTGTTTCTCTGGTTGGCAATCAGTAGCTAGTGGTGTCCCTCAGGCATCAGTGTTGGGCCCACAATTGTTCACAATTTACACAGATGATTTGGAGTTGGGGACCAAGTGCAATGTGTCCAGGTTTTCAGACGACACTAAGGTGAGTGGTAAAGCATAAAGTACAGAGGATACTGGAAGTCTGCAGAGGGATTTGGATAGGTTAAGTGAATGGGCTAGGGTCTGGCAGATGGAATACAATGTTGACATGTGAGGTTATCCATTTTGGTAGGAATAACAGCAAAAGGGATTATTATTTAAATTATAAAATATTAAAACATGCTGCTGTGCAGAGGGACCTGGGTCCCCTAGTGCATGAGTCGTAAAAAGGTGGTTTACGGGTGACTAAGAAGGCAAATGGAATTTTCTCCTTCATTGCTAGAGGGATGGAGTTTAAGAATAGGGAGGTTATGCTGCAACTGTACAAGGTGCTAATAAGACCACACCTGGAGTATTGTGTTCAGTTTTGGTGGTCTTACCTGAGAAAGGACGTACTTGTGCTGGAGGGTGTGCAGAGGAGATTCACTAAATTAATCCCTGAGCACATTTAGCGAGTTGGTCACACCGCAGGTGAAAATGGGTGACCAAATGACAGAGGAACAGTAGGAAGGCAGTGCAGGTCATCTCCCTGCAAAACAAATATACCGTTTTGGATACTGTTGAGGGACATGGCTCACCAGGGGAAAGCAGCAGCAGCCAGGTTTATGGCACCATGGCTGGCTCTGCTGCGCAGGAGGGCAGGAAGAGGAATGGCAGGGCTATAGTGATAGGGGACTCAATCGTAAGGGGAACAGACAGGCGGTTCTGCGGACACAATCGAGACTCCAGGATGTTATGTTGCCTCCCTGGTGCAAGGGTCAGGATGTCTCGGAGCGGCTTCAGGACATTCTGGGGGGGAACAGCCAGCTGTTGTGGTGCACATGAGGTCCAACAAGTTGAATTCAGGGAATTAAGAGTTGAACTAAAAAGTAGCACCTCAAAGGTAATAATCTCAAGATTGCTACCAGCGCCACGGGCTAGTCAGAGTAGGAATGTCAGGATAGATAGGATGAATACGTGGCTCGAGAGATGTTGCAAGAGGGAAGGATTCAAATTCCTGGGGCATTAGAACTGATTCTGGGGGAGGTGGGACCAGTACAAACTGGATAGTCTGCACCTGGGCAGGACTGGAACCGATGTCCTTTTGGGGGGGGGGGGGGGGGGGGGGGGGGGTTGCTAGTGCTGTTGGGGAGGGTTTAAACTAATGTGGCAGGGGGTGGGAATCGATGCAGGAAGTCTGAGGGACGTAAAACGGGGCCAGAAATACAAAGCAGTAAGGGGGAACGTGTAAGGCAGAGAAACCATAGTCACAAAAGGACCACAGTACAGGGGACAGTGACTGAGGAGAGTGTGAAAAGGGAAGTGGTCAATGCAGGATTGAGGGTGTTGTACCTAAATGCGTGCAGTATACGGAACAAAGTAATGAGCTTGTTGCGTGCATTGAAATTGGCCGGTACGATGTTGTGGGCATCACAGAGACGTGGCTTCAAGGGGATCAGGGCTGGGATCTAAATATCCAAGGATATGTATCCTATTGAAAGGACAGGCAGATGGGCAAAGGGGGCGGGGTTGCATTTTTGGTACGGAATGAAGTTAAATCGATAGCAAGGAGCGATATAGGATCAGAAGCTATAGAATCTCTGTGGGTAGAGTTGAGGAATCGCAAAGGTTAAAAAGACCCTGATGGGAGTTATGTACAGGCCCCCGAGCAGTAGTCAGGATGTGGGGCAGAAAATAAACCAGGAGATAGAAAAGTCATGTAAAAAAAGGCAATATTACAATAACCATGGGGGACTAAAATATGCAGGTGGACTGGGAAAATCAGGTTGGTAGTGGATCCCAAGAAATGGAATTTGTGGAATGTCTAAAAGATGGTTTTTTGGAGCAGCTTGTGACAGAGCCGACTAGGGAACAGGCAATTCTAGATTTGGTGATGTGTAATGAGGCAGACTTGATTAGGGAACTTCAGGTGAAGGAACCCTTAGGGAGCAGTGACCACAATATGGTAGAAATTACCGTGCAGTTTGAGAGGGAGAAGCTGTGACCCTTGAGAGGGATCAGATGTAATGGTATTACAATTAAATAAGGGTAACTGCAAAGACATTAGGGAGGAGCTGGCCAGAGTTGATTGGAAAAGGAGCCTAGCAGGGAAGACAGTGGAACAGCAATGGCAGGGGTTTTTAGGGGTTATTAGGGAGGCACAACAGAAATTCATCCCAAGGAGGAGTAAACATGCTAAGGGGAGGACAAGGCATCCATGGCTGACAAGGGATGTCAAGGACAGCATAAGGCTAAAGAAAAAGCACACAAAGTGGCGACGATTAGTGGGAAACCAGAGGATTGGGAAGCCTTTAATAGCGAGCAAAGGACAACTAAAAAAGCAATAAGGGAAGAGAAGATGAATGCAAGCTAGCTAGTAATATAAAGGAATATTGGAAAAGATTTTTTTCAATATATAAAAGGCAAGAGAGAGGCAAAAAGAGACATTGGACCACTAGAAAATGTGGCTGGAGAAGTAAGAATCGAAAACAAAGAAATGGCAGACAAACTGAATAGTTACTTTGCATCAGTCTTCATGGTAGAAGACACCAGTGGGATGCCAGAGCTCCAGGAGAACCAGGGGGCAGAGGTGAGTGCAGTGCCATAACTAAGGAGAAGGTTCTGGAGAAACTGAAAGGTCTGAAGGTGGATAAGTCACCTGGACTGGCTGGACACACCCCAGGGTCCTAAAGAGATAGCTGAGGAAATTGTGGAGGCATTTAGTGATGATCTTTCAGGAATCACTGGAGGCAGAAAGGGTCCCAGAGGACTGGAAAGTGGCTAATGTAACACCACAGTTTAAGAAGGGAGGGAGGCAGAAGATGGGAAATTATAGGCCGCTTAGCCTGACTTCGGTCATTGGTAAAATTTTAGAGTCTGTTATTAAAGATGAAATTGCGAAGCACTTGGAAGTGCATGGTAAAATAGGGCTGAGTCAGCACGGCTTTGTCAAAGGGAGGTTGTGTCTGACAAATCTGTTAGAGTTCTTTGAGGATGTAACAAGGAAGTTAGACAAAAGAGAACCAGTGGACGTGATTTATTTAGATTTCCAGAAGGCCTTTGACAAGGTGCCGCATAGGAGACTTAAATAAGTTAAGAGCTCATGGTGTTCAGGGTAAGGTCCTGGCCTGGATAGAGGATTGGCTGACTGGCAGAAGGCAGAGAGTGGGGATAAAGAGGTCTTTTTCAGGATGGCAGCCGGTGACTAGTGGTATGCCTCAGGGGTCTGTGCTGGGACCACAATTTTTTACAATATACATTAATGAATCTGGAAGAAGGTATAAAGACGAGAGTGGTCCTGAAGGGAGAGTGCTAATTTGGGGGAAGGCCCAACTATACCAAAATTCGGCAGGAGCTGAGGAATGTGGATTGGGGGCAGCTGTTTGAAGGTAAATCCACATTTGATATGTGGGAGGCTTTAAAGAGAGGTTGATTAGAGTGCAGGACAGACATGTCCCTGTGAAAATGAGGGATAGAAATGGCAAGATTAGGGAACCATGGATGACAGGTGAAATTGTGAGACTAGCTAAGAGGAAAAAGGAAGCATACATAAGGTCTAGGCGACTGAAGACAGACAAAGCTTTGGAAGAATATTGGGAATGTAGGACCAATCTGAAACGAGGAATCAAGAGGGCTAAAAGGGGTCATGAAATATCTTTAGCAAACAGGGTTAAGGAAAATCCCAAAGTCCTTTATTCATATATAAGGAGCAAGAGGGTAACTAGAGAAGGGTTGGCCCACTCGAGGACAAAGGAGGAAAGTTATGCATGGAGTCAGAGAAAATGGGTAGGATTCTTAACGAGTACTTTGCATCGGTATTCACTGAGGAGAGGGACATGACGGATGTTGAGGTTAGGAATAGATGTTTGATTACTCTAGGTCAAGTCGGCATAAGGAGGGAGGATGTGTTGGGTATTCTAAAAGGTATTAAGGTGGACAAGTCCTCGGGTCCGGATGGGATCTATCCCAGGTTACTGAGGGAAGGAGAGGGGATATAGCTGGGGCTTAACAGATATCTTTGCAGCATCCTTGAACACGGGTGAGGTACCGGAGGACTAGAGAATTGCTAATGTTGTCCCCTTTGCTAATGGAATGCCCTGCCTGCAACAGTAGTGGACTCGCCAACACTAAGGGCATTCAAATGGTCATTGGATAGACATATGGATGATAAGGGAATAGTGTAGATGGGCGTTTAGAGTGGTTTCACAGGTCGGCGCAACATTGAGGGCCGAAGGGCCTGTACTGCGCTGTAATGTTCTATGTTCCTTGTTTAAGAAGGGGAGCAGGGATAATCCAGGTAATTATAGACCGGTGAGCCTGACGTCAGTGGTAGGGAAGCTGCTGGAGAAGATACTGAGGGATAGGATCTATTCCCATTTGGAAGAAAATGGGCTTATCCGTGATAGGCAACGTAGTTTTGTGCATGGAAGGTCATGTCATGTCTTAACAACTTAATAGAATTCTTTGAGGAAGTGACATAGTTGATTGATGAGGGAACGGCTGATGTCATATACATGGACTTCAGTAAGGCATTTGATAAGGTTCCCCATGGTAGGCTGATGGCGAAAGTGAAGTCTCATGGGGCCCAGGGTGTACTAGCTACATGGATAAAGAACTGGCTGGGCAACAGCAGACAGAGTAGTAGTGGAAGGGAGTTTCTCAAAATGGAGAACTGTGACCAATGGTGTTCCACAGGGATCCGTGCTGGGACCACTGTTGTTTGTGATATACATAAATGATCCGGAAGAAGGTATAGGTGGTCTGCAGATGACACTAAGATTGGTGGAGTAGCAGATAGTGAAGTGGACTGTCAGAGAATACAGCAGAATATAGATAGATTGGAGAGTTGGGCGGAGAAATGGCAGATGGAGTTCAATCCAGGCAAATGCGAGGTGATGCATTTTGGAAGATCCAATTCAAGAGCGAACTATATGGTAAATTAAAAAGCCCTGGGGAAAATTGATGTACAGAGAGACCTGGGTGTTCAGGTCCATTGTATCCTGAAGGTTGCTGTGCAGGTTGATAAGAGTGGTCAAGAAGGCATACGGAATGCTTTCCTTCATCGGAAGGCATGATGTGGAGATGCCGGCATTGGTCTGAGGTGAGCACAGTAAAAAGCCTTACAACACCAGGTTAAAGTCCAACAGGTTTGTTTCAAACACTAGCTTTCAGAGGCTGTTCCTTCCTCAGGTGAATGAAGAGTTATGTACCAGAAACATATAAAAAGAGACAAATTCAAAGATGCCAGACAATGCTTAGAATGTGAGCATTTGCAGTTAATTAAGTCTTTACAGATCCAGAGATAGGAGTAACCCCAGGTTAAAGAGGTGTGAATTGTCTCAAACCAGGACAGTTGGTAGGATTTCTCAAGCCCAGGCGAAATGTTGGAGGTTGAATGTAATGTGACACGAATCCCAGGTCCCGGAAGGGGTATTGAGTACAAGAGTTGGCAGGTCATGTTACAGTTGTATAAGACTTTGGTTCGGCCACATTTGGAATACTGCATACAGTTCTGGTCGCCACATTACCAAAAGGATGTGGATACTTTGAAGAAGGTGCAGAGGAGGTTCACCAGGATGTTGCCTGGTATGGGGGGGGGGGGGGGGGGGGGGGTGGCTGGCTATGAAGAGAGATTGAGTGGATTAGGATTATTTTCATTAGAAAGATGGAGATTGAGGGGGGGACCTCATTGAGGTTACAAAATCATGAGAGGTATAGACAGGGTGGATAGCAAGAAGCTTTTTCCTAGAGTGGGGGACTCAATTACTAGGGGTCACGCGTTCAAGGTGAGAGGGGAAAAGTTTAAGGGAGATATGCGTGGAAAGTTCTTTACGCAGAGGGTGGTGGGTGCCTGGAACGCATTGCCGGCGGAGGTGGTAGAGGTGGGCACAATAGCGTCATTTAAGATTGCATTCAGACAGATACATGAATGGGCAGGGAGCAGAGGGATACAGATCCTTAGAAAATAGGCGACAGTTTTAGATAGAGGATCTGGATCGGCGCAGGTTTGGTACAAAGATCTGTAGAGGGACAGATGGTATTGAGGAAGCAAGGGGGCTGCAGATGGACTTGGACTTGGATTTCCCATCCAAATCTCCAGACCCCCCCCCCCCCCCCCCCCCCACCCCACCACCACCACCACCAAAGTGGGGTAAAGAAAGTCCACCCCCCTACACCCCATATAAACCAATGCGGACATCGAACACAATACCGCCCCCCACTTTGGGTACCGCCCCCACCATTTTGCGGGGAAAAGCCGCACTCCCTGCATGGGCTGACCCCACCCCATGTGGCGCAGCTCCTCTCAACTACGACCACACCCCAATCCCCGAGGGTACGGGCCCACACAGTCCCAAGAAAACGCGGGGGGAAAACCCCACCCAAACAAACATCGCCCCCTCTCCCTCACCAACATCCCCCATAATATACTGCAAACCATTAATTCGAGTCCAACTTCTCGTTTTTGATGAATGTCAACGCCTCATCCGGCGTATCAAAATAGTGGTGTCGGTCCTGGTATGTGACCCACAGCCTCGCCGGCTGTAACAGCCTGAACTTCACCCCCTTCCCGTGGAGGATCGCCTTAGCCCGGTTGAATCCTGCCCGCTTCTTGGCCAGCTCCGCAGTCCAGTCCTGATAAATGCGGATCTCGGTATTCTCCCACCTGCTGCTCTGCTCCTTCGCCCATCGCAGGACACACTCCCTGTCGGTGAAGCGGTGGAACCTCACCACCATAGCCCTCTGCCTCCTGGCCAGGACTTTGTGCGCCCCATCCAGCTCCAGGGGCCTCAGGAAGGCCCCCGCGCCTATCAGCATACTCAGCATCGTGGCCACATACGTCCCAGCGTCCAACGCCTTCAGGGAGACCCAGAATCCGCAGGTTCTGCCTCCTCGACCTATTCTCCAGGTCCTCCAGCTTCGCCTGCCATTTTTTGTGCAGCGCCTCGTGTGCTTCCACTCTGACCGCCAGGCCCAGAATCTCGTCCTCATTGTCAGAGGCCTTCTGCTGCAACTCCTTGATCGCCTCCTCTGGGTCTCCACCAACCTTTCAATCGACTCCTTCATCGGGGCCAACATCTCCGCCTTCAAGTCAGCAAAGCAGCTTCTTAAAAACGTCTGCTGCTCCCGAGACCACTGGGCCCATGGTGCCTTATCCCTGCCCTCCGCCGCCTTGCTTTTTCGCGCCCGTTCTCCTCTCTCTTCTCTAAAGCCACTTTTTGACCGCTCCGCTCCTGGTCCACTCCATACAGTGCTGGGGGACCCTCACTGCTGGAGCTCCTTAAAAGGGTCCGAAAGTCCGTTATTGGCGGGAGCTGCCGACCGTGCGACCTACCCAGTCATAGCCGCAACCCAAGATAGGAAAACCTGATTGTCGTACATTGTTATATTAAAGGGAACATTCCCGAATACCAAATATTTTATTTCTCTTTTTACTGATGCAGAGTAATTCAAATCCGGAAGGAACTAGTTTGGACTAATGACCTGGAGACCAGCATTAAAGTTCCACCACAGCAGCTGGGGGATTTAAATTTAGTTAATTGAATGAATCTGGAACATAGAAACATAGAAAATAGAACAAGACTAGGGGAGGGAATGCGGTGTGCGAGAATGTACACACATGTTACACCCCAAAGTCTTTTCACAACCAGGGAGGCAGCTTGATAGAACAGTGGTTAGCACTGCTTCCGCATAGTGCCGGGGACCCGGGTTCAATTCCGGCCTTGGGTGACTGTGTGGAGTTTACACTTTTTCCCTGTGTCTGTGTGGGTTTCCTCCCCACAGTCCAAAAATGTTCAGGTTAGGTGGATTGGCCATGATCAATTGTGGACCTTAGTGTCCAAAGATGTGCAAGTTGGGGTTACAGGGATAGGACGGGGGTGTGGGCCAAGGTAGGGTGCTCTTTCAGAGGGTTGGTGCAGACTCTGAGCCAAAGGGCCTCCTTCTGAACTGTCGGAATTCTATGAAACAACTTTACTGCATCCAGTCTGTCCAGCCCTGTCAGAATCTTCACCGTGCCGCCCTTACCTCCACAATGTCCCGGGAAGCTGCCTCAGCTGATGAGCTAAAAGGACACTGGCCCTCCTTGAATGTGTCCGCTGGCTCACCACCGTACAATTTTAACGGGTATAGGTATGTGTAACCTCCAGCTTCAGGGCTTCCCATATCGTGGAAGGTGAGTGAGACTCACTTTTATTAAATTTAATGTAATGGCAGTGGACATAAGAGTACAGAATCTTTTGTCTGCTAACAATGCCGTATCCAATCTCCTTAGCGGACATTGAGATGGACCAGACTCTAGTGGCAAATCCACGTAATGTGAGGCATGAACTGAAATCACAATTGCCGAGTACCCCGTCCCTTCCACAGAAGAGAGGACGGACACTCCTACCACAAAAAAGGCAATACGCGAGTACACCTGGTGGACATGGGAGAAAAAAAATAAAAACCTTTATCACTGGATGTGAAAAATGCCATGGATTCCCTCACACCCCAACACACGCGTGCCCACACGCACACCCCCATACTCACGCTCCCACTCACACCCCAACACACGCGTGCCCACACGCACACCCCCGAGGTGTCTTCCAAAGACCTGCAAACAATAAATGTTTACCATTGGGGTCTGCCAAGATCCTGGTGGCAGAAAATGGAACTCTTATATTTATTAAGATTGCCACACTCTGCGCTGAGGACCCAGGTTTGATCCCAACCCTGGGTCACTGTCCGTGTGGAGTTTGCACATTCTCCCCATGTCTGCATGGGTTTCACCCCCACAACCCAAAGTTGGGCAGGGTAGGTGGATTGGTCACACTAAATTGCCCCTAAATTGGGAAAAAAAATAATTGGGTACTCTAACTCTTCGGCAAATCGGACTCCACTTTTATACAGAGTAGCTTTGGCCTTGTTGAATGCCACTTGCTTATTTGCCAGCTGTGCTCCTACATATGATGACGTGGCCTTCCCATTTGAAATGATGATGCTCTTTTGCCCATCTCAAGACTCTTGAAAACTGAAATTTTGCAATAACGGCTTGCCATGGTTGGTTAGAATGGGGCTTCTGTCTGAGTGTCTGGTGGGCAAGATCCAGCTAGCATGGGGACCAGAGTCTACCCTCTCCAACCATCTTCCCAAGCATCTTCACAAAATACTCTGTGGGAGTTGGGCCTTCCATCCTCTCTCAAAATACCCACAACATGGGTATTTTGCCTCCTCGAATGATTCTCCAAATCGTTCACTTTGGTCTTCAGTGCTTTATTTGCAACAGCCAAACAGCCATCAGCGACATCTCAGCACCAGAGAGACAATCTAATCGCTATGCGCTTTTAACGACTCGCTAGTCTTCTCCAACACCAGCTGCATGAGAGCCAGGGCCCCTTCCATTGCCACCACCCGCCTTTGCTTCTCAAATTCGACCACCGAGAGGCCGTTAAAGGAGTGGCTGCAGTTAGGGAAGCTGCCCCTGTCATTTTCTCCACCGACAAGCCCTGAGGTGTCTCGGATTCAGTCGACGAGTTATTGCTTCTTTCCCCTGGTCTTCCTGGGCATACACCTGCGATGTAGGCACCTTGTGGGTTTTTGAACAGAAATACTCCCAGAAACTGGGCGGAAAGGGCTTAAAAAAAAAGAAAATCCTTGCAGGAGCCACCTCATGCCTGCCTTCCTCCTATATCCACTGGAAGCTTCAGCCATTTTATTGAATGGTGGAGCTGGTTCAAGGGGCTGCATGGTCTACTCCTCCAATTTCTTGTGTTGTGTTTTTATTATCAATTGTAACTTAGTTAAGACTGTGTGTTAATGTGCTTAAAGCTTAGGATTTAACCACTATTAATTTTTTAAAAAAGTATTAACCGATATTTTATAATAGTCAGTTTTATGACTACAAACTACATGGAAACACTCATAATATAACTGTAACTGTTTATTTAAAATCAAACTTTTCCCCCACTTATAAATATGGCGAAGACCTACAGACACCCAGACCACATCACCTACACTCTGAATTGCATCTACCCAAGGCCTCTGCCTTCAGAAGCAAACTTTGATAAGAAAAAGAATTATGTGATGTCTTTCACGACCATGGGATAACTCGTATGGAGCAATTATTTTACATTGCAAGTTGTTCTGATCTGGAATGTGCTGCCTGCAAGGACGGTGAAGTAAATGCAATAGTAACTTTCAAGAGGAAATTGGATATATACTTGGAAAGGAAATTCTTGCAGGGTTAGGGGGAAAGACAAGTATGGGATGAATTGGATAGCTTTCAAAGAGCTGTTACTCCACGATGGACTGTTACAACCCCAGTTGATGGTTGTAACTGGATGGGAAGATCCCAGAACGGAACCCTGGCTCAAAAGAGCGTTTCTTTTACTTTTTTTTATAAAACATGGAGGAACAGAGTCGCAGAGCAGGTTTAACAACAGAGAAAAACATTTATTAGACATGAAAAGTTGAATTATTATACAATACCCCTTTGCTGATCCCCTCCCACCCTCCCCTAGATGATTGTCACATGACTTTCCAACTCCACTCCGAAAAACATACTTTAAAACCTTTGTTCACAATCATGTTTCCTTTTGCGGTTTGCATTCTGAAATCCAGTTCAGCGTTCCAAATTACCTGTTTAAACAAAGCTTCCAGTTCACTTTCAACAGCAAATCCAGTCCAGAATTACCACCATCCATTTAGGATTTCTTTGTCTTGACTGCTTTAACTCTCAATTGCTTTAAACACTCAATTCCCAGGCTCTCAGAAAAATGGCATCAAACCTTTGGTTTGTATCTGGTCTGCTGTCCTACTTTAAATCTGGTTACTGCAACTGGTTACTGTCTCATTAACTCAGAATCCTTTGTTTACTCTTCCTTGAATTCTTCTGAACAAGGCACGGAGGCACAGTTGTTAGCACGTCTGCCTCACAGCACTAGGGACCCGGATTTGATTCCGAACTTGGGTAACTGTATGTGTGAAGATTTCCACTTTCTCCCCGTGTCTGCGTGGGTTTCCTCGGAGTGCTCCGGTTTCCTCCCAAAGTGCAAAGATGTGCAGGTTAGGTGGGTTGGCATGATAACTTGTCCCTTAAGGTATAGTTTCAGTAATATGGTGGGATATTGGGCCTGGGTAGGGTGGTTGTCCAGAGGGTCCATGCAAACTCGATGGACTGAATGGCCTCCTTCTGCACTGTAGGAACTCTATTCTATTCTAATATCTTGGTCTCTGTTCTCTAACTCCACTCGTCTTAAAACATTCTTACTGTCCAAATTGCCTGGTTATCTGGACAGTAACTAGTTCTTTGGGCACCTTGCCTCTTTGCAGTTCTCGTCCTCTCCAGCCTTTCTTCTGACTGAGTTGAGAAATGTTCACTCCCCGGTGCCCTGACTCCAACTGCAATATATTCAGCTAAGGTTTAAAAGCTTTTCTACATTACAAGGTCTCCAGTTGCTAAGCAATGATGGCCACTACTATTTATTCTTCATGCCTTAACTCCCTCTAAGCACAGTCGAATCACAATTGGAATTGAAACCAATCATAAATAGAAAAACCTTCGGCCTTGCCCTTCCAGACATAGAAGTTTAAATTAAACACGCGTAAAAATGGACATTATTTCTAATGTTTATCAATGCCAATAAATTCCTTAAAACTACTTTTGTTTTCCTAACAGGACCAATTGGCTACCAGCTTTGCAATATGATTCTATTCCTGCAAAAGAACACCGATCCCATGTGTGCTACTACTAAGCCAAGGCCTCATGTGGAATATGTTCTGTGTATGACTGATACTGAGCTCAGTGAATCCTTGCCTGATAGTGATATTGATGCTTTGCTGAGCAGCTATAATCATCACTATTATTTTTAAAAATAAGTTGCACACTTTTAGAATTTTATTGATGAATAATCATATATCAGGTGTATATCCAATTATTTAATTAAATAGACTTTTTCGAAACCTAATGAACAAACATTTTTGCATTGATTGGTTCTGAATCTATTTTAAAGTAGCAAAAAATGCTAATAGAGTCCCAAAAGAGCTTGCATGCTAAATAAAGGAGTGTAGAGGGAATTAACTGATGCTTTTTCCTCTGGATAGCTTACCAATTATATCTCGATAATAATGGTCAATGTATAATTTTGTATTTGTAGGTAAAAACTGGGATCTGAGTGCAGCGCTGAATGACTTTGAACAACTTAGGCAAATTCATACTGGGAACTTGCCTCATGTGTTCAATGAAGGAAGTTTCTACAAGCAGCAAGAAAAGGAATTGTGTAACCAAATTAACCAGTCTGCGCAAAGGCAGGGAGATTGCTCAAGGTAATGTGATTTAACATCATTCCTACCGATATTGTGAAGCATATTTTAAGATCTTGTATTATTTACAGTATAGTGTCTCGCTTCTGTAATTACAAATTAGAACAGAAAACTCCGTACAACTCTGAGTGACTGAAACCCTTGGGCAGGTTTTCACAGGAACCTGACCCATGTATTAAATGCAGGAAATTTCAACTAACAGCAAGAAAAAGAATCATCCAACCAAGATGAACAACTGAGAGTAAACATTTTTCGATAGGCCAAGCAACATTATTCAAGGTGATATGACTAAAGGATATGACAAATGTAAAACAGATTCTTCCCCACCAGACTCCTAAATGACCCTCTATGGACTGGATCTCTTCACAAATCTTCTCTTCTGAGTAGTACTACGCTCTTGCATGCTTCACCCAATGCCTGTGTCTATGTATTACAATTGTATATTTATGTTTGCCCTATTATGTATTTCCTTTCATGTACGGAATGATCTGTCTGAGCTGTACGCAGAACAATAATTTTCACTGTACCTCGGTACACATGACAATAAACAAATCCAAATCCCAACTTGCTTTTAGCAATGCTAATGGGATAGATTGTACACAGACGCACCTTAAATAATCTTCTGGATTTAAAAACTACCTTTAATTCATTTACGGGATGTGGGCTCGCTGGTTAGGCCAGCATTTATTGCCCATTTCTAGTTGCCTTTCAGAAGGTGGTGGTGAGCTTCCTTTTTGAACCGCTGCAGTCCTTGAGGTGCAGGTAAACCACTGTGCTATTAGGGAGGTTCCAGGATGTTGCCCCAGCGACATTGAAGGAACGGCCGATATATTTTCAAGTCAGGGTGATGAGTGACTTGGAGGAGAACCTCCAGGGTGGTGGGGTTCTGCTGCTCTTGTCCTTCTAGATCAGTGTTCTTCAAACTTCTTTCCCGGGGACCCATTTTTACCAACCGGCCAACCTTCGGGACCCAAACCCGGCCGACCTTCGCGACCACGCCGGCTGACCTGCGCGACCCACCATTTTCTCTTGCCTTGTTTGCTGTTGACAAAAATTGAGGAAAATGGTTTTGGGTCAATTTGGCCCTCGTACACGCTCCTCCAATGGAACCTGTTGGATGAAGGTGAAGCCTTCGGGTGTCCGGAAAGTATGGAGTCTCCCATCTGTCCAAAGTTCTGCATTTGTTTTTCCTGTAAATGTTATCAAATAAACACACCCCCCCCACCGCATTTGGTTTACATGTCTGCGGCCATTTGAAGGCCGTTTGCAGCCGGCATTTCTAACAGCCCGCTGCTGCGGCTGTCGCACGCAGATTTGCCGCGATCGGGAGAGCTGCGACGGAAGGTTCGCGACCCCCCCCGACACCTGCCTGCGACCCCCCTGCGGGTCGCGCCCCTGAGTTTGACGATGCCTGTTCTAGATGGTAGTGGCCATGGGTTTAGAAGGTGCTGTCTGAGGAGCCTTGGTGCGTTACTGCAGTGCATCTGTAGCTGATACACACGGTGCCACTGTGCCTCAGTGGTGGAGGGTTTGAATTGTTTGTGGATGTGGTGCCAATCAAGCCGCTGCTTTGTCCTGGATGGTGTCGAGTATTATTGGAGCTGCATTCATCCAGGCAAGTGGAGAGTATTCCCTTACACTCCTGACTTATGCCTTGTAGATGGTGGACAGACTTTGGGGGGCCGTCAGGAAATGGGTTACTCGCCACAGGATTCCTAGCCTTTGACACTGCCCTAGTAGCCACAGTGTTACTGTGGCTAACCCAGTTTCAGTTTCTGATCAGGATTTTTTTTTTAATATAAACAATTTTATTGAGGTATTTATGGTTTTGTAACAGAAGATGATGTGGGGATGCTGGCGTTGGACTGGGGTGAGCACAGTAAGAAGTCTTACAACACCAGGTTAAAGTCCAACATGTTTGTTTCAAACACTAGCTTTCGGAGCACTTTGGAAGGAGCAGTGCTCCGAAAGCTAGTGTTTGAAACAAACGTTTTGGACTTTAACCTGGTGTTGTAAGACTTCTTATAGTAACAGAAGAAACTGTACATACAATTATAAACATTGTGCAAAAGCCGTCTTCCTCCCTCACAGGTCCCACCTTTTCTAGCCTCCTACTCTACACTAAACTATCCCCACAGCCCCCCCCACCCCCGCTGCTGACGGTTAATTTTCCCGAAAGAAGTCGACAAACGGATGCCACCTCCGGGCGAACCCTAACATTGTCTCTCTCGAGGCGAACTTGATTTTCTCCACACAGAAAGCTAGCTATGTCAGTTAAACCAACTCCGACTTCGGGGGGCTTTAAGTCCCTCCAAGCTAATAATATCCGTCTCCGGGCTACCAGAGAGGCAAAGGCCAGAACGTCTGCCTCTTCTCCTGGAATCCGGGATCTTCCCGACATCCTGTAAATTGCCACCTCTAGACTCGGCACCACCCTTGTTTTCAGTACTTTGGACATGACTTTTGCAAACCCCTGCCAAAATCCCCTAAGCTTTGGGCATGTCCAGAACATGTGAACATCTTCACACGCCTTGCGCACCTCTCTTCCACCCCAAAGAACCTGTTCATCTTGGGCACTGTCACGTGAGCCCGTGTGAACAACCTTAAATTGTGTCAGGCTGAGCCTGGCACGTGTTGTGGACGCGTTGATTAAACTCAACGCTTCCGCCCAGAGACCATCCTCTAACTCTCCACCTGACACCTCTTCCCATTTGTGTTCCAGCTCCTCGGTCTGTGTTTTCTCTGAACTGATCAAGATATTGATTGTTGGGGATTCAGCGATGGTAACGCCATTGGATGTCATGGGGCAGTGGTTAGATCCTCTCTTGTAGGAGAAGGTCATTGTATGACACTTGTGTGGCACGAATGTAACTTGCCACTTGTCAGCCTCAAGCCTGGATATGTCAGGTCTTGCTGCATTTGGACATGGACTGCTTCATTATCTGAGGAGTTGTGAATGATGATGAACATTGTGCAGACATCCGTAAACGTTCCCACTCTAACTTTATGATGTAAGGGAGGTCATTGATAAGCAGTGAAGATGGTTGGGCCTAGGACACTACACTGAGGAACTCCTACAGTTGATGTTTGAAGCTGAGATGATTAATCTCCAACCACCACAACCATCTTCCTTTGTGCCAGTTATGACTCCAACCAGCAGAGAGTTTCCCCCCTGATTCCCATTGACTCCAGTTTAGTTAGGGCTCCTTGATGCCATACCCGGTCAAATGCTACCTTGATGTGAAGCGCAGTCACTCTCACCTCACCTCTGGCATTCAGCTCTTTTGTCCATGTTTGAACCAAGGCTGTAATGAGGTCAGGGGCTGAGTGACCCTGACGGAACCCAAACTGAGTGTCCGTGATCAGGTTATTACTGAGTAAGTGCCACTTGATAGCACTGTTGATGACTCCTTACATCACTTTGCTGATATGGAGAGTAGACTGATCGGGCGGTAATTGGCTGGGTTGCATTTGTCCTGTTTCTTGTGTACAGGACACAACCTGGGCAATTTTCCACATTGCCAGGTACATGCCAGTGTTTTAGCTGTACTGGAACAGCTTGGCTCGGCGTGCGGCAAGTTCTGGAGCACAAGTCTTCAGTACTATTGCCAGAATATTGTCAGGGCCACAGTCTTTGCAGTATCCAGTGCCTTCAGCTGTTTCTTGATATAACGTTGAGTAAATTGTATTGGCTGAAGACTGACATCTGTGATGCTGGGGACCTCCAGAGGAGACCGAGATGGATCATCCACTCAGCACTTCTGGCTGAAGATTGTAGCGAATGCTTCAGCCTTGTCTTTTGCACAGATGTGCTGGACTTCTCTACCATTGAGGATAGGGATATTTGTGCAGCCTCCTCTTTCAGTATGTTTAGTTGTCTAGCACCGTTCACAGCTGGATGTGGTAGGACTGCAGAGCTTCAATCTGACGCGTTCGCTGTGAAATCACTTAGCTCTGTCTATTACTTGCTGCTTTTGCTGTTTGGCACATAAGTAATCCTGTGTTGTAGCTTCACCAGATTGATACCTCATTTTTAGATATGCCTGTGTTGCTCCTGGCATGCTCTCCTCCACTCTTCTTTGAACCAGGGTTCTGGGCCACACGGTAGTACAAGTGGATAGCACTGTGGCTTCACAGTGCCAGGGTCCCAGGTTCAATTCCCCGCTGGGTCTCTGTCTGTGCGGAGACTGAAACGTTCTACCTGTGTCTGTGTGGGATGTGGGTTTCCTCTGCGTGCTCCGGCTTCCTCCCACAGTCCCAAAGACATGCAGGTTAGGTGGATTGGCCATGATAAATTGCCCTTGGTGACCAAAAAGGTTAGGATGGGGTTATTGGGTTACGGGCTTAGGTGTGAACGTGAGGCTAAGTGGGTCGGTGCAGTCTTGATGTGCCGAATGACCTCCTTCTGCACTGTATGTTCCATGTTTATGATCCCCTGGCTTGGTGGTAATGGTAGAGTGGGGGAATATGCTGGGCCAAGAAGTTGCAGATTGTGGGTTGAATACAATTTTGCTGCTGCTGATGGCCCACAGCACCTCTTGGATGCTCAGTCTTAAATTACTAGTTCTGTTTGAAGTTTATACCATTTAGCACTGTGGTAGTGCCACACAATGATGGAGGGTACCCCTCAGCGTGAAGATGGGACTTTGCTCCACAGGCACTTTGCAGTGATCACTTCTACTGGTACTGTCATGGACAGATGCATTTGCAGCAGGCAGGTTGGTGAGGCCAAGTACATTTTCCCCTCTTGCTGGTTCCCTCATGACCTGCTGCAGTCCCAGTCGAGCAGCTGTGTCCTTTGGGACCCAGCCAGCTCGGAGTGTGGTGGTACTACCAAGTCATTCTTGGTGATAGGAATTGAAGTTCCCCACCCAAATTTTATTCTGTGCCTTGCCACCCTAAGTGCTTCCTCCAAATGGTGTTCATCAGCTTGATGGTGACCGGTACGTGGTAATCAACAGGAGGTTTCTTGCCCATGTTTCACCTGAACCATGAGATTTCATGGGGTCCAGAGTCGATGTTGAGGTCTCCCAGGGAAACTCCTCCCGATTGTATACCCACTGTGCTGCCACCTCTGCTGGGTCTGTTCTGCCGGTGAGACAGGACATTGTAGTGATCTCTATATGTGCATGTACATAAGGGGTTAATGTGTAATCAGTAGCACCACATGATCATTAGAGGGCCGGATCAACAGGGATATGAAGGCAACCACATTGCGTCCCACGCCCTCTCTTTTGGATGGACTGTGATAAGGGCAGGAGTATCAGATTAGCTCAGATGGTTAGTGTTGTTACTGTTGTTAGATCTTGTCAACCTTATCACTAGCATCAATGTTAAAGCAAAGAACTCGTGCAATTGTTGTTATAGTTACTCAATAAACCTTTTGGTACTACTGGGGTCTTCATCGAGATTCAGAAGACTTAATCAGTAACCAAGGTTTGAGTAACACATGTTACACTCCGTAGTATATCAAGATAATACAGGAGCGTAATAAAAGATGGTATGAGGCGTATTGGCTTTAAATGAACTAGTTAGATTAGGTTAGACAGAAAGAAGAAAATTCAAACCGAATATTCGATTGTGGAAGACTTTGCAGCAAATGGATCCTCGAAGACCAACTGATTTGATGTAACTCATTGGCGCTCCATGACAGCTGGAAACAACCTGTAATTTAAGTTATAACTGGAAAATGATTGAACAGATGTTCCAAATATGTATTGCAGCTAATGATTTGAGCACGGCCTCTGACGCAACAAAAATAGCACTGCTACTCTCAACAGGAGGGCATGAAGCTAGAGAAATCTATAATTGCTTTAATTACTTAGAAGGTGAAGGCAACACCAAATTAGACGTAAAACTCAAAAAATTTGATGAACACTGCAAAAGTCAGTCTGGTGAGATGCTGGAAAGATTTAACTCTTGTCATAGATGCGAGAGAAACAGATCCATCACTGACTTTATTACAGATCTTGAGTTAATAGCACAAGGCTGTAATTATGCTGATTTCAGAGACACTATGATAACGGATCAATTAATTTCTGGACTATCTGATAATTTGAGGGAAGAACTTTCACAAAATAAGTATCTAACTCTAGAAATCGCTTTCCAAAAATGCCTTCCTTATGAACAAAAACAAAATCAATACTTTGAGTCACTACACAGAATCATTATCTAGAAAACAAAATCTGTAAAAATGGCGCAAATACTCACCACGAGGCAGAGGCAGGGTTGAAACTTAAGAAGACGGAAGTTCTGAGTGGCAGCCATCTTGCGCATGTGTCATCTGGCCCAGTCCGCACATGTGCACTATCCTAAAGACGCAAACTGGCGAAACATTGTTCTATGTATGCGGTGAGAAGCCGTACATGCGCAGTTGCAAATAGAGCGCACAGTAAAGGATACTCGGATTGCGCATGCGCAATTGAACCTTGTGCATCATGTCACGAGCGTCGACGTCAGAGGACCCGGACCACACCCACTTAAAGGGGAAAAGCTCAAATTGAAAAAAGGTTTTAAAGCTACAAAACACCATTTATTTACCTTGAAACAATGTCTGAGCTTCTACCAGCAGTTGAAAATAACCTCCGCAGCACCCTGGAGCAAGCAGTTTGCACCACCCTAAGTGAAGAGCGCAATGACAAATCCAAAACCAGAGGTGATTTGTTCTTTGAACATGAAGAGCACAATAACGAATGCGAAACAAAAAAGACTCACGAGCGACAACCGTGCACGAAGAAGACTATGAAGGTCTATCCACCTTATCTGAGCAACCAGCAGCAGACTATGAAAGTCTTCCCAGCTTATTTGAGCCACCAGAAGAAGACTATGAAGGTCTACCCAGCTCATTTAACCAACGAGAAGACCCTGAATGTCTATCCACTGTGTGTGAGAATAGTGACAATGAAATGAAAATCGCTTATTGTCACAAGTAGGCTTCAAATGAAGTTACTGTGAAAAGCCCCTAGTCGCCATATTCCGGCGCTTGTTCGATGTGATCACGATCGACATACAAGATGTGCAATATTACAGCGAGACTGACCGACCTCAGCTTATATGTACTAAAGCACTCAACAATCAAAGTGAAACTACTCGTGAGTCCAGTGAGGCCACGTCAATTAAAACCTCATCTGCTCTAAACTACCCGCAAGAAAATGAAATCTTGAAGATTTTGACTCCAGAAGAGGAGCACTAAGAAACCAAAGATGATTCAAATGAACCTGAAATGACTCCAAAAGAGGAGCACCACAAAATCAATGATGTTTCAAGTGAACCAGAAATGACTCTAGAAGAGGAGTACCAAGGAATCAAAGAGGAATCACATCAACCACAAATGTCTGATGTCACCAAGATCAATGCAACATCAGATCATTCTCACAATCGTCAAGAAGAAATGCTCAATGAAACATCAGATACCAAAAAGGACACTGACACACATAACTTTGAGAATGACTCGAATTATCCACACGGAACAGTCATTGAGCGCAACAAGAACCACAAAAACCACAAGAAGCACAACAGAAATAAGAACAGCAGCAACAACAAAAACAACAAGAAGCATAACAACGAAAACTACAAGCACAAAAACAAAAACTACATGCACAAAAACAATAAGAAGCATAACAAAAAACTACAACGGGAACAACAGCACGACAAAAACTACATGACCAACAACGAAAACAGAAACAACATGAACAACAAAAACAACAACGGAAACAACAAAGACAGAAACAACAGAAACACAAAAGCAACAATCAAACAACGACCTGTACAACATGGCACAACTCTGCATAGAAGGACAACAGCACAGTTCAAAACAGTGGCAAGAGTACAAACATAACATGGCATGACACCAAATCTCGCAAATTCATATCTGCCCCAGCAAAACAAGCAAGCCAGCGTTCAAGAAGATGACATACAGAATCAATACCACAACACAGGAAACAGTCCAGGTCAGACAACAAAGATGACCTACAGAATCAATACCGCAAACACAGGAAAAAGTCCAGGTCAGACAACCAAGATGACCTGCAGAATTGCTACCACAAGCATAGAAGAAAAGTCAAAATCAGCCAACAAAGTGATTCGACCAGTCAAACACCTCATGATGACACCTTGGTTACTTAAACACAAGAACACTGACGACGTTCACAAAGAATGACAACATCAACATCACAATGTCAACAACAGAAGAAGAAAGCAACTCAAAAAAGTTGACTCGTAATTTTTAAATTAAGATTGGACTCATAAATATATTATCAATATCATCATAACTTGTACATATCATCATTTATCTACCCGTTTCAAGCAAACGAAAAAGAAAAACCGAAAAGGACTACATGTATTAACATTTGACTGATTAACTCATTGATTTTATGTAATGCATTTGCAACTGCATCCATTATGTTCAGTTTTCTTTACAACATACAGAAGATGTATAACACAAGAAAAAAAGGGGGATGTGGTGATCTCCGTATGTGCATGTACATAAAGGGTTAATGTGTAATTAGTAGCACCACATGATCACTAGAAGGCCAGACCAACAGAGCTATAAAGGCAACCACATTGGGTCTGTCTCCCTCTCTTTTTGGATGGACTGTGACCAGGGCAGGAGTATCAGATAGCTCAGATGGTTCGTGTAGTTACTGTTGTTAGATTTTGTCAACCTTATCACTAGTATCAATGTCAAAGTAAAGAACTCATGCAATATTGTTATAGTTACTCAATAACCTTTTGTTACTGCTGGATGAGTTCGAGTCTTCATCGAGATTCAGAAGACCTCATCAGTAACCAAGTTTGAGTACACATATTACACTCCGTAGTATATCAAGATAATACAGGAGGCGTAATAATAGATACATAACCAGGAATGGTGATAGTGGTATCAGGAAGGTATGATTCTGATGATTATGTCAGGGCTGTTACTTGACTAGTCTGTGAGACAGCTCTCCCAACTTTGGCACAAGTCCCCAGATGTTAATAACTTTACAGGGTCGGCAGGACTGGGATTGCCATTGTCGTTTCCGGTGCCTGGGTCAATGCTGGTGGTCTGTGGTTTCACTCCTTTCGTGTTTTCGTAGCAGTTGAATACGGAGTGGCTTGCTCGGCCAATTCAGAGGCATTTAAGAGTCAAGCCCACAGAGGGACTGAGCTTCATTGTACATGAATCTCAAACAGTTGGCTTGCAGGGTGCAGCAAGTATTTGGAAGTTAGATGGAATGCTATTGCAAGGAGAATTGGATACAAAGGGTATATGAGGTCTTTCTAGAGCTGTACAGGACATTGCTGACGACCGCACCTAGAATTCAGTTTGGGACATTTTACTTGAGGATGGGACTATTGCATTGGAAGCCAGTTCCAAGGAGATTCCTTTGGCTGATTCCTGGGATCAGGGTGTTGTCTTATAGGAAAATTTGATCAAGTTAGGCCTATACTTCTGTGCTGTACTGTTTCTATTCTATTCTATACTTATTGACATTTCAAAGAATTGGAGGTGATCTTAGTGAAACACTTAGATTTTTGAAGTGGCGCTGAGAGGATACTGCCCCTCGTGGTGGGTATTTTAGAACTACGGAGCACCACCCTAAAATAAGGAGTCAACCATTTAAAATGGAGTTGGCTCAGAGGTTATTAATCTTTGACATTCTCTTCCGTGGACCAGCCTATAGAATGGGCTAACTCTTCCTTGTTTCCTTCTACCATTCTTCATTTTTTACATGTGCATTTTAATTTCACTCACTTTCCTTGTTTTCAACTGTGCTACCTTTTATTCAGGTTGTGGAACCTCACTGCCATGCATGTTGCTCTGCATTGGTTGATGGGGAATTTAAAAAAAAACATTTCATCCAAGGAGTGTGCGTTTTGCTGGCTAGGCCAGCATTTATTATGCATTCTTCATTTCCCTTGTTGCCATGTCTGATTTACTTTCTATGGTTTTGCGAGTTGGTGGCTTTAAAGCTGCTGATCAACTGTTCTGTATCAAACTGTCCATAAAATATAATGGCTCAGTTCCCCAGGGGCAGTCATACCAGGTTGTGCCCCAGGGGATGCGCTCGGGGATCCCTAGGAAGTCACCATGCAGGGCTACAGGGACTTGCCCAGGATTTTCAAACAGCAATTGTCCTGCACGGAGTACCATCCGATACTCCGGTTCAAATCAGAAATTTCAGATGGTTCCGACTCTTGTAGCAGAATAGTTGTGCAGGAAAAGTTAGAATGTTTAAAAACCACTTCTAACTCCCGGGTATTTATGGCACTGGCCCAACTTCCCTACTGAATATGAAACCCTGACTATCTCCCCACTGTCCCACCAACTGACCACGTGGCCTGCCCCCCAGCTAAGGCAATCAACCCCCCCCCACCCACCTTGAACCACCACCAACCACCTGACCACACTGCCTTGACCATCCAACTACTTCCCCTCCTCAGCAAACGCACCCCCTGCCCTGACCTGTCCAGATTTAAAAGGTTCGTGGACTGAGATTTTATCTGGAACTTGTTTGATTTCTCGTCCGAGAGTTTGTGTAAAGGTTTGGAGCATACCAATGAGCATCACTTATTTACATCAGAGTATTTTTGATTAGATTGAAATAATTTGTGGTGAAGGTTAGTCCAGCTCTCATTACAATCAATGATTCCTGCAGTGGGATATAATATGGTCTCAATTGGCTGGCACTGAAAGTATTAAATTCTAAAGTTGCTGATATGATTTTAATACAAGCATCTGAGTATAACAGCCCTTGTTGCAACATGCGGAACAGTACATTATGTTGGTTTCCTCTAATTCTGCCAAGTTATTTCCAATCAGAATCCTAACAAGAAAGCTGTGTGCAGTTTTATTATTGACACATTTCTATATTTATACTGACACATTTTAGCAGATTGGAAGCTTGGTTAAAGTAAGTTACTGACCTTTTCAAGAGTTCAAATAATCACAGTGGATTCAAAACGTTCACTGTTTGATAGTGCCAGAGCTGCTGAGTTTTGTTAAAAAAACTTCTTTTTATTTCAAATCTCCAGCATCTGCAGTGTTTTGTTACCTACCTGAGCAGTCTCGTTTGACAAAGCACATTAATCATCTATATCAAAATAATGGTATTGACATGTTTGCATCCTGGGATGATGGTGGATGTTCTATATTTTTTAAGTGAGGGAAAGGTTTGCATTTTTAACTGTCCTGTTTCATATGCTAATTATTTGTATTAGTGATTGATCCTCTCATGCCGCTGCAATTACGTCTGTTTCTATACCAGTCCACTGTAATCAAGTTGCTGATTCCAGTTATTTTCTAGCCAATCAGAATTTGCACTTTTTAGTACTCATAATTGTTTTTTCACCCATAGAAAAACGCCTCTCACGAGGAATTTCTCATGCAAGTTCAGCTATTGTGGTCCCTCGCTCGATCACATGTGGCAAATGAATGCAGTAGGTGAGCAGTTTCCTTTAGAGATGCCCATTTATACATTCCAGCTGCATGATTTAAATGTGTACAGTGAAGATTTCCGAAGCTTTAGTGAACGGGATTTGATTGAACCAGTCGACCATGTTGGCCTTGGAGCAGGCAGGTGAGAAATGTTTTAAAAGGTCTAGTGTTCTGGCATTAATCAGTTGGGAAGAAATGCTGCTGATTTTTGGAATATTGTGGAATATAACAAGGTGCTGGGACCACTGCCACTTATGCATAGATGATTTGGGCTCAAATTAACGGTATGGGTATCAAAATGAGATGACAACACCAATTTGAGGATATAGCTGATAAGTCCAGGACTTCACCAAAATACAGGAAGACATAAATATACTTGCAAAGGGGGTAAAAAAAAAACACAATGGATTTCAATATAGCCAATTATAAGTGGATCATTTTGACCCGAACCGTAACTTTTCCTTGACATGGCGGGCCCGGGCACAGTGGTTAGCACTGCAGCTTACGGCACTGAGACCCACGTTCTAATCCTGTCCCTGGGTCACTGTCCGTTGTGGAGTTTGCACATTCTCCCCGTGTCTGTGTGGGTTTTGGCCCCCACAACCCAAAGTATGTGCAGATAAGGTGGATTGGCCACGCTAAATTGCCCCTTAATTGGAGAAAAGAATAATTGGGTACTCTAAATTTGTTTTTTAAAAAACTTTTCCTTGACAGATAAGAAATTAAATACAGACAAAGGAAATTAAATACGGACAAAGAAAAGAGATGTGGAAATACAGATATGGACATCAGTAAAATCAGCAGTGCAAGTTGCTGAAGGCAAATAAAAGGACAGGCTTTCACTTCCAGTAATAAGATACTAATGCAGGGAGGTACTGCTATGTATATAGCAGTTTGGTTAGTCCAACAAAACGTCCAACAAAATGGGTTGGGGGTTAAGTGTTTGGCAATCCTGAGCCAGACTCAAACACATTCTCCCCCCATTAGCCGTGCCCCTCTTCCCCACCACCCTGCCTGCACCCCAGCCTGCACTCTGTGTTCACTCATACTCTCAGGTGCTGGTAGGCCCTGTTCCGGCTCCCTCGTGTCTGGGCCCTGGAAGTTGGCTGAAAAGATTACCTTCCCACTCTTCGTAAAAGATTAAAATATGACCTTCCACTCTTGTTGCTTGTTTGATCACAGTCAGATTTCTCTTGCATTTGCAGCTGATGAGCCTGAGGGACCAACCTGTGATTGGCTGAGCAGTTTTACTGCGTTTGTCAAATGTAAATCTGTACTGCACAGTTTCATGGGGTGAGTCCAGAGGCTGTGGGGCTACAATGCGACCCGTGGGCGGGCTGTGTGTTGGATGATCTGAGAGATAGAGGGCAGGATGTCAAAAGGTAAAGAGAAGAGTATAACATGGGCTGAAACACGTTGAGACGAATTGCTCTGTTTATTCCACAAATTCCACACAAGAACCAGGATCATGATAGAATATGAACTATCCAAGGAAACATGTCTGTCTCCATCTTGAATCGTTGTAGTTCAGAACCATTGAGATGGGCCACAAATTGGAGACACACTAACAACAAGACTGGCAGAGATGCGTAGGATATTTACTCCAGGTCCGCTTTCGCCTGTAGATGAGGGAAGAGATCAGAAGAGGCTTGGTGTGACCAACATTGTACAAAAAGGTGTAATCGAGATCAATGGATAGAATTACTGACTACCTTTTGAAGATCAAGACTGTTGGGAGGTTAGCCAGAACACATACCAAATCACCTTGGAATAGGAGACTGTCCAAATGAGGGGCAGTGAAATGTGATAGTTGTAGGAGATTCAATAACTAAGCTTCCATTATAGGCAGACTAAAGAACCCCAAATCCTTTGGTGCCAGGATGAAGAGTACCTCTTGCTGAGGGTGGGGAAGGAAGGAAGTAGATATAAGATATTTTTTGGAGATTATCATCAGTTACGAACTAAATGAAAGATCTGGACCTCGAGAGTTGGCCGGGATTATCCCGAATCCCCCCCGATGGCCCGACACCGGCGTAAAAAATGGCACGAACCACTCTGGCATCGGGCCAACTGGAAGTTGCGGAATCCTCCGCACACCCGGGGGCTGAGGCAGGCGCCGGAGAGGTGGCGCCGCACCAAGCCGCGGCAAAGGCACGAGTTAGTGCATGCGCAGAACTGCCGGCGTATTCTTGCGCAATGCGTAGGGGGGTGTCTTCTGTAGGGGCTCCGCCATGGCTATGGGCCAGCACAGAAGGAAGGAGTGCCCCTACGGCACAGGCCCACCCGCAGATCGGTGGGCCCCGATCATGGGCCAGGCCACTGTGGGGGCCCTCTCCAGGACTGGATCCCCCTCACACCGGCCCCCCCCCTCCCCCGAGGACCGCACCAGCCAGCCTACCAGCCAGGTCCCACCGTGTGGGACCATGTCCAATCCACGCCGGTGGGACTGGCCAGAAACCGACAGCCGCTCTGGCCCATCGGGGCCTAGAGAATTGCCGGGGGGGCCGCTGCCAACGGCCTGCCCCGTGCCCGCTGGCCCAGCCGGTAACGGTGGGCAGCCACCCACCCATGTCCAGGCCGTCTGCCCTGACCATTGCCCCATCTCACTCATCTGGGGAGGTCTGCGCCTCTTCCTGCTGCTCCTCCACTCCCCCACTCCTCTGCCTGCGGCACATCGCCCCTCTGCTGGGCTATGTTGTGCAGGACACAGCAGACCACAACAATATGGCCGACCCTATCTGGCGGGTACTGGTAGGCCCCCCCAGAGAGGTCCAGGCACCTGAAACGCACCTTCAGCAGCCCAAAGCACCTCTCTATCACACCCCTCGTCGCTGCATGGGCATCATGTAGCTGTTCTCCGCATCACTCTGTGGCCTCTGTATAGGCGTCAGCAGCCACGACTGCATGGTACCCCTGTCGCCCAGCACCCAGCCCCTCAGCCGGGGGTGGTGTCCCTCGAACATGCCAGGGATGTAAGACCGCGACAACACGTATGAGTCATGAACACTTCTCGGGTACCGGGCGTAGACGTGCAGGATAATAAGGCGATGGTAGCAGACCACCTGGATGTTCATGGAATAGGTCTCCTTCCTATTGGTGAATACGGCCCTGTTATCTGCAGGTGGCCGCATGACGACGTGCATCCCATTGATCGCGCCCTGGACCATGGGAAAACCGGCCACGGCAGAGAAGCCAACGGCCCGGGCATCCTGGCTCGCCCGGTCCACAGGGAACTGGATGTAGCGGTCCACAATGGCATAAAGGGCGTCTGTCACTGCCCGGATGCACCGGTGCACCGATGTCTGCGAGATGCTGGACAGGTCCCCACTCGGTGCCTGGAATGACCCCGTGGCATAAAAGTTCAGGGACACCGTAACCTTGACGGACACTGGGAGAGGGCGTCCTCCACCAGTGCCATGCCATCGCTGGCTGATCAGAAAACATGAAAGCCTGTGGGGGGGGGGGAGCGGCAACATGTCACCATTGCCCGTACCCCCTCTCCGGGCAGCCAGGTGCCATGGGCTGCATGGGCGCGACTGTGGGAGGATGGCACCTGGCCAGGCGGACGACCTCCCTTTCCCCCCATCCCCCCCGTCCCTGGCACTGTCTCTCCCTCCCACGGCACTATCTCCCCCTCCCACGGCACTATCTCCCCCTCCCACACTGTCTCCCCCTCCCACGGCACTGTCTTCCCCCCTCCCACGGCACTGTCTTCCCCCCTTCCCACGGCACTGTCTTCCCCCCTCCCACGGCACTGTCTTCCCCCCCTCCCACGGCACTGTCTTCCCCCCTCCCACGGCACTGTCTTCCCCCCTCCCACGGCACTGTCTTCCCCCCTCCCACGGCACTGTCTTCCCCCCTCCCACGGCACTGTCTTCCCCCCTCCCACGGCACTGTCTTCCCCCTCCCACGGCACTGTCTTCCCCCCTCCCACGGCACTGTCTTCCCCCCCCTCCACGGCACTGTCTTCCCCCCCTCCCACGGCACTGTCTTCCCCCCCTCCCACGGCACTGTCTTCCCCCCCTCCCACGGCACTGTCTTCCCCCCCTCCACGGCACTGTCTTCCCCCCTCCCACGGCACTGTCTTCCCCCCTCCCACGGCACTGTCTTCCCCCCTCCCACGGCACTGTCTTCCCCCCTCCCACGGCACTGTCTTCCCCCCTCCCACGGCACTGTCCTCCCCCCTCCCACAGCACTGTCTTCCCCCCTCCCACGGCACTGTCTTCCCCCCCCCCCACGGCACTGTCTTCCCCCCCTCCCACGGCACTGTCTTCCCCCCCTCCCACGGCACTGTCTTCCCCCCCTCCCACGGCACTGTCTTCCCCCCCTCCCACGGCACTGTCTTCCCCCCCCTCCCACGGCACTGTCTTCCCCCCCTCCCACGGCACTGTCTTCCCCCCTCCCACGGCACTATCTCCCCCTCCCAGGGCACTGTCTTCCCCCCTCCCACGGCACTGTCTTCCCCCCCTCCCACGGCACTGTCTTCCCCCCCTCCCACGGCACTGTCTTCCCCCCCTCCCACGGCACTGTCTTCCCCCCCTCCCACGCACTGTCTTCCCCCCCCTCCCACGCCACTGTCTTCCCCCCTCCCACGGCACTGTCTTCCCCCCTCCCACTGTCATCCCCCCCCCCCCCCCCCCCCCCCCCCCCCCTCTCCGGCACTCGCTCTCTCCCCCCCCCCCCCGCCCCCCTCTTCCCTCTTCCCCCCCCCCCCCCCCTGCCAACTTTTCCGGTCGGAGACTTCGAGAGACGGCGGGGGCGAGATTCACTTCCGGCCCCCTTCGATTCTCCGACCAGGCGGGGGGTCGGAGAATCCCGCCCAAGAAGTCCAAAGATGCTCGGGGTGGGGAATAGGAGTTGATGTTTGGTGGCCCATTTATATAAATAATTAAAATTTAATGAAGAGATACAGAAAATAGTCAAAAAAGTGAATGGGTGTTGCCATTTTATATCTATATGACTAGAAAACAAAAGAAGTACATGTTATGCAATGACTCTACAAAGCACTGGTTAGATTACACGTGAGTAGTGGCAGCAGTTCTGGACACCACACTTTGGGAAGGATATATTGGCCAGATTTGTGTCTGTGCAGGATATTATTCAGCAGAATGATCCCTGGTCGCTTAAGGGTGGGTTAAATTATCAGACAATTGGACAGACTAGATTTGTTTTCCTAGATGATATGGGGTGATTGATCAAAGTTCTCGAGATATGAAGAAGAGCTGATGGGGTAGACTAGAATAGGACGAAGATAGTGAAATATTTATTGCAGTTTGTATAATGTATCTATCTCCTTGAACTACCGATTAGATATAGATGCAGATTTGTTGGTGCAACATAAAATTAATGTAATGTTTACATGAGCTAGTGAGAAATAGTTCAGAAAGGAAATTAATCTCCCAACTTGATTGTCAATACGTTTGATCCTGCAGTGATATTCATAACATGTCATGAAAATAGGAAAACAGGAAATGTACAGCTGGAATGCATTTCAGGAGTGCCTATATTTAACATCGGTTAATGCGACTACATATCACATTTGAAAGCACTATGGTATCGTGCCACACTTTTAAATCATGGGGAGCATTAGCATTTTGATTCGAGGAATGTGATTTAATTAAATGGTTTTCCTGTCTTTCCTAAGACAGACAGACCAAATGCTCCCCAAGTTAATAACCCAGGGTGCACTTAGTTAGTTCATCTCTGTTGGAATGGCTGTGAGGTTCGACAGTTCATATCAGTGCCCTGGAGAAGTCTGCGGTTGAAATCAGTCCAACCATGCTCTCCGCTGTGATTTCTGCTATCCACAGACCCTTGCTGGAAGATGCCTGTGTGGATGCCTGGTAATGGCAGGATTAGCTCCTGAAATGAAATCGCTTATTGGTCACGAGTAGGCTTCAATGAAGTTACTGTGAAAAGCCCTAGTCGCCACATTCCGGCGCCTGTCCGGGGAGGCTGGTACGGGAATCGAACCGTGCTGCTGGCCTGCTTGGTCTGCTTTAAAAGCCAGCAATTTAGCCGAGTGAGCTAAAACCAGCCCCTTAGTAAACACAGCCTCCTGCTGTGATGTGTTTGCAGTTAAAATAGCCAGCTCATATTCACCATATAGGCTTATAAATTAAGGATAGCTACTATCTTACCATGCTGTTGGATCCATATTCGAATAAAAATTGGTGTTTCTCCGGAGAGAATAGAATAAAATAGCAGAAATTAATGTTTTCATGCAAACGTTTGAAGAGTATTATGGCCATTTCAAGGATAACCCTGTTGTTAAGACATTGACACTGATAAACTTCAAGTATGATTTATATCTTTGACTTTTCGATCTAATGCTTTTAATTCTCCAACCTCTTGTTATATTTATCGCCGCATTAAGTTGACAACTTATAAGACATGTCTTTTCTGTCACTTTGAATTAATGTTACTACTGGAAAGATGTGATGGGATGGATATTAAATTATGCTACCAAATTAAAGTATTTTAACTATTGGTGAATATTGTAAGGCCTCAAACTGTGTCAACTCCCAACTGATAACAATGCTACCATGCTACTTAGAACTGACTTTTTATTTTACAGGTCGACTAAATTGGTGGTCTGTAGTTTGTTCAAGTTGCAAACGTCTTCTCCCATTAGCAACAACAGGGGATGGGAACTGTCTCTTACATGCAGCCTCTTTAGGTAATATAGACATAAAGTATATCTCATTTCCTTTGTTTCAGTTTGGTCAAGGATTTGACTTCTATAACTTACGATCCCCATGGAGACCAATAACTTTCATTTGAATTCCCTGTGGGCCAGGAATTCTAAAGGAATTGCACAACAAGATTTTAGGTTTTAAGGCTTTACGGTAATAAAGTTAAATTAAAAGCACATTGACTAAACTCTTTTGTGGGGAAACATGTACACTAAACGTGGAAAAATTTTCGTCTCAATTATTTAACCTAACCAGAAATCGGGCAGCACGGTGGAATAGTGGTTAGCATTGTTGCCTGCGGCGCTGAGGACCAGGGTTCGAATCCCGCCCTGGGTCACTGTCCGTGTGGAGTTTGCACATTCTCCCCCGTGCCTGGCGTGGGTTTCGCCCCCACAACCCAAAAGATGTGCAGGATAGGTGGATTGGCCACACACTAAATTGCCCCTTAATTGGAAAAAAATAATTGGGTACTCTAAATTTATTAAAAAAAACCTAACCAGAAATCCTCCCTCCACAGTTAGACGTTACTCTCTCCCTTAAGTGGACACTATTTAGGGGGTGACACGGCAGCACAGTGGTTAGCACAGGTTGCTTCACCACTCCAGAGTCCCAGGTTCGATCTCAGCTTGGGTCACTGTCTGTGTGGAGTCTGCTCGCTCTCCCCCGTGGCTTCGTGGGTTTCCTCCGGGTGCTCCGGCTTCCTCCCACAGTCCAGAGATGTGCAAGTTAGGTGGATTGGCCATGATAAATTACCCTCAGTGTCCAAAAAGATTAGTTGGGGTTACTGGGATAGGGTGGAGGTGTGGGTTTAGTTGAGGTGCTCTTTCCAAGGGCTGGTGCAGACTCGATGGCCAAATGGCCTCCTTCTGCACTGTAAATTCTATGGTTTTTCCTGATCTCGTTCAAAGTGATTCTTAGCTCCCAAGGACTTGCCTGCCTTCCTTTTCCTTTTCCTTTCCAGAAGGATAACCTCGAATACCCAAGCTGGTTTCATGGGTAGGGTTACCTGGTGATTCCTCCCTCTAGCCAGAGATAGGAAAATTTTCCAGCCTCGTTTAAAACGTTCACGAGATTGGTCTCTTTAATCTGAGCCCAACCTCCCAGCTACATTCTTGCATGCCTCTCTTTTCTCATCCTAAAATGGCTTCCAATGGACTGACCCCCTGTCAAAAGCTCATCTGCATGGCAATGTGAATCCTGTACAAACATACGAGCTAGAAGTGGGTGTAAGCAACTTCGTCCCATGAGTCTGCTCTGCCATTCTATAAAATCATGGCTGATAGGCTTATTTGGATAGGTACATGGATTAGGGTAGAATGATGGGGTGTAGATTAATTTGTTCTTAATCGAGGACAAAGTTTGGCACAACATCGTGGGCCGAAGGGCCTATTGTGTGCTGTATTTTTCTATGTTCTATGATCTAGTTGTTGTAACCAAGACATGGTTCTTGTATCCAGGTAGAAATACTAATCCCCCCCCCCCCCCCCCCCCACTATATTCTATTTTGGAGTTAAGTAGGTTAAAGTTTATAAAAACCTGACATTCTTAATACCCTCCTGGGATTTTGGAGACTAAATGTATTCAGTGTCATCACAACTGCTTTTGCCATTATCTACAGGCACCTTCTTCCCATAAAACCACCTGGACCTACTTTAATCTTCAGCAACCAAACCACCCAGGCCTCCTGTCAGTCAGGATTCGGAATAGGTCGCATGATGCCCTTAAGTCTTCCATTTTACCCTAAATTAACGACACAGTCCTGAAACATTCTTCTGAAACCTTACACCTGTAACAATGAACTATTATTTGTGTTTAGGCATGTGGGGTTTCCATGATAGAGACCTGATGCTTCGAAAAGCCCTTTATACTATGATGAAAAATGGCACAGAAAGAGATGCTTTGAGGAGACGATGGAGGTGGCAACAAACACAGCAAAATAAGGAGGTTGGTACACAAAATGGACCTAATGTATTTCTTAGCTTTGTAATTTCAAATAGCAGTACAGGCATTTCATACAAAGTAAAACAGGACGTGTATATAATTTACAGTTGAAAGAGTCCTGCTTATAGAACATACAGTGCAGAAGGAGGCCATTCGACCCATTGAGTCTGCAACCGACCCACTTAAGCCCCCCCCCCCAATCTCCGTAACCCAATAACACCACCTAACCTTTTTGCTCACTAAGGGCATTTAACATGGTCAATCCACCTAACCTGCACTTTGGACTGTGGGAGAAAACCAGAGCACCCGGAGGAACCCACGCACACGGGAGAACGTGCAGACTCCGTACAGACAGTGTCCCAGCGGGGAATCTAACCTGTGGCGCTGTGAAGCCACAGTGATATCCACTTGTACTACCGTGCTTCCTTAGCCCTTATGTTAGAAGAGTAACTTTCTTCACTGAACATAACATTTTTTGATCTCAAGTGTGACAAAAGTTACACATCTCAGTGCGACTGGCACTGAGTTCAACCTCAAACGAGTGCTGAGAGTTTGAGTCTGGTGGCATCGGTGAGGAAGGAAGAGGTAATGGGAGCTTGTCAGAAAGGTATGTCATCATGGAGGATTTTAATCTACATATCGACTAGAAAAATCAATTCGGCAAAGGTAGCCTAGATGAAGAGTTTGTTTTGGCTAGTTTCCTTAGAACTATAACCAACCAGAGATGAGGCTATACTAGGCTATATGGTACAGCTGACATGTCTTCCTTCATTTGGTTTCCAACCCATTGTGGTTGAAGGGCTCTCAACTGTATCTGACCATCTCCCGCACTTCTGCTCTCACTTCTTCCCTTCCCCACCCCTCCCAGAACCAGGATAGGGCCCCCCCCCCCCGTCTTCACTTTTCACCACTAGCCTCATTCTTTGGATGTGGGCATCGCTGGCTAAGCCAGCATTTGTGGCCCATCCATAATAGCCCTTCAATGAGTGGTTTGTCAGGTCATTTCAGAGGGGGCAGTTAAGAGTCAACCGCATGCGCTGTGTGAGTCTAGAGTCAGATCTAAGTTGGGCCGGGTAAGGACTGCAGATTTCCTTTCTTGAAGGACATTAGTGAACCAGAATGGATTTTTCCGACAATCACCAATGGTTTCATGCTCATCATTATACTTTTAATTCCAGATTTTTTTATTGAATTCAAATTTCACACCATTTGCCCTGGTGGGATTCGAACCCCAGACCCTAGAGCATTACCCTGGATCTCTGGATTACTAGTCTAGTGACATTACCACTATGCCACCACCTTATCCTGATTCCCCCCACATTCAAAGGATCATCCTCTGCCAGATCCGTCCAACTCCAGCATGATGGCACCACCAAACACCTCTTCCCCTCACTCCCCCGTCAGCATCCGCAGGGACCTTTTCCTCCAGGATACCCTGGGTCCACTCCTCCATCACCTCCAACATCTCACCCCCTTCCTACAGCACTTACACCGTGACATCACAGAGAGTGCAACAACCTGCCCCTTTACCTCCTCCTGTTCACCATCAAAGGCCTAAACACACTTTTCGGGGGAAACAGCACTTCGAGTGCACTTCCAATTTGGCCTATCGGATTCGTTGCTCCAAATGTGGTCAACTCTACATTGGAGAGACTAATGAAGACTGGGTGACTGCATTGCAAAACACCTTTGGTCCTTCTGAAAGCAGACCCAGGCCTTCCTGTCGCTGCCATTTAACTCCCCATCCTGCTCACATGGCCACACGTCATCCTTGGCCTGTTGCAATGTTCCAGTGAAGCTCAACACTTACTGGGGAACAAACCCTCCTCTTTTTTTTTTGTATTTTTTTTTTTTAAAGAGTAACCCAATTAGTTTTTTTCCAATTAAGGGGCAATTTAGCGTGGTCATCCACCTACCCTCACATCTTTGGCTGGTGGGAGCAAAACCACGCAAACACGGGGAGAATATGTGCAAGCGCCATACGGACAGTGACCAGGGCCGGGTATCAAAGCTGGGACCTCGGCAGCGCGATGCAGCGTGCTACTCACTGCGTCACCATGCTGCCCACAAGATCTCCTCTTCCGATTTAGGCACATCGCAGCCTTCCGGACTTTTTTAAAATGATAAATTTAGAGTACCCAATTCATTTTTTCCAATTAAGAGGGGCAATTTAGCATGGCCAATCCACCTACCCTGCACATCTTTGGTTGTGGGGGCGAGACCCACGTAAACGCGGGGGAGAATGTGCAAACGCCACACGGACAGATTAGGTGGATTGGTCATGCTCAATTGCTCTTAGTGTCCAAAAAGGTTAGGAGGGGTTATTGGGTTACGGGGATAGGGTGGAAAGTGAGGGCTTAAGTGGGTTGGTGGCAGACTCGATGGCCTCCTTCTGCATTGTATGTTCTATGTCTATGACAGTGACCCAGAGCCGGGATCGAACCTGGGACCTTGGCGCCGTGAGGCAGCAGGGCTAATCCACTGCGCCACCGTGCTGCCCTAGCCTTCCAGACTTAACATTGATTCAACAACTTCAGACTGTGTGAACTCTCTCCTCCACCTTTACCCCACTTCTATTTTTAGCAATTTATTTTATTTCTTACATTTATTCACTTCTCCATCCCCTTTACACCCTGTGGACACATAATTGGAATGTGCATTTAGCGGAAGACCCAAACTGAAGCAACCTGCTTAGTAGGACATTGCGTTCTCAGTTTTGTATTTGCAGAGGAGAAACTGAGCTGAGTGAATTTAGGAACTGGTTGTAGAGGAAGTCCGTTGATTGGCTGCCTGGCAGCCTGTGGGTTGGCCTGGGACAATGTTCTGCCTGACAGCAGTTAGTGATTGATTCCTGCGTAATGATTTCCGAGAGAGCTTGGCAGAAAATTATTCGACTTTGGAAGGAGAAGGAACCTTTCCTCTCTATTTCTTGCTGAAATAACAGTGTTGTTGTTCTAAAACGAGTCAGTGTCTGGCACGTCCTTGCAGTAAACTTGAAATGTTAGACCTAACCCTAATCTCTGAATCTACAGAAAAAATAGACAACCTTGCCAGAAGCATCGAGATTCTCGAAGACAGTGGTGCTGTGTTTTCTCCCTCTTTCTGCTGCAGGTTGTCTGCTGTCTCTCTGAGTCTGCAGTGAAGATCATTGCAAACTGAAGCAAAAGAAAGTAAAAGATTTAGGGAAGAGTGTCATTAGGCATCAGATAGCAATGTAAATTCTTTATTCAAAACTGGAGGGAGACAGCAGCAGAAACTACGGGCCAGTAGGGAAAAATGGTGGAAACTATTATTAAAGATGTTATAGCAGAGAACTTAGAAAAATTCAAGGAATCAGGCAGAATCACTGTGGTTCTGTGAAAGAGAAATCATGTTTAATCAATTTGTTTCAGGAAGTAAGATGTACGGTGCATAAAGGGGAATCGGGGATGCACTGTACTTGAATTTCAAGAAGACACAGAAGGAAGATTGGCTAGCTAACAGGAAACAGTTGGCATGAATGGGTCGTCTTCTGGATGGCGAGATGGAACGAGTGGTGTGCCATAGGGAATCGATGCTGGGGGCCTTGAATTTTTGCAATTTATATAATGGCTAGGCTGAAGGAATCGAGGATGGCTGCTAAATTTGCTGATGATAAAGTGATGACCAAGATAGCTAGGAAAGTAAGTTGTGAAGAGACATCAAGAGACTACAAAGTGATATATATAGATTAAGAGAGTGGGCAAAGCTCTGGCCAATGGAGCATAAGGCGAGGTTGTCCGTTTTGGCAGGAAGGATAAAAAGGATACATATTATATGAAATGGTGAGAATTTGCAGAGGGATATGGGTGTCCGAGTGCATGAATCACAGCAGGTTAGTCTGCAGGAAGCAAGCAATTAGGGAAGCGAATGGAATGTTCTCATTTATTGTGAGGAATTGAATACAAAAGTAGAGTTTATGCTTCAATTGTACAAGGCATTGGTGAGACCACATCTGGAGTACTGTTTTATTCATGTCAGAGATGTTCAGAGGCAATCCTCTGACTAAGTACTGTCTCCTTATTTAAGGAAGGATGCAAGTGCTTTGAAGCATTTCTGAGGTGGTTTGCTAGACTAATACCTGGAATGGGTGGGTTCTCTAATGTGGAAAGGTTGGACAGGCTAGCTTGTATCCGCTGGAGTTAGGCAAGGGAATCGAAGATTATTGAGGGTAGAAGTGGAACTCGAAACAGATCAGTTGTATGGCAGAGCAGGCTCGAGGGGCTCAATTTTTCTAATTTTGTATGTTGTGTAAATCAAATTTTTAAAATTTCTGTGACCTTTGATACACGTGGTGATCTGATTCACGTGAAGTTGATGCTTACTTATTTGCTACTTTGAGCCTAGTTTCAAACTTGCCTTTTGTACATAGGCAGATTGTTGATGCACAAGCAAAATTACATTACACGATTGACTAAATTTTAAGTTTCTTTGAAGCTAGAAAACCTGGCAACTTTTGTTTGCAAAGACAAAAATGTGGTTAGTTTCCGTGACTTGTCAACACCGCCTATACACAGTAGCCATTTCCTGTCAGGCCAAGTTTATTTTTAATCGAATAAACCTCAGAATTTGTTGGAAGATTTTCTGATCTTGCCAGTTAAATAGCTTACTTGTCATTATAACTAGGCAAGCTTGTTGCGCTGTCATTTCTTTAAACACCGTTGGGAATAATGCCAGCTTTACTTTGCTTATTTCCATTACACAGTATTACGCAACAATATTTAAAATATTTGTGGATTTTCAAACCTAGCCCCAAAAATACAAATGTGGAATAACTTTGGTGATGTCCACAGACACTGTTTGATTGTATTGCAGTCGCATCACCAAAAGGCACCATTGCCATTAAAGAAGGTAATGTCAGTGACCCAGTGGCAAAGGCTCATGACGAGAGATTATTTACCACTGTTCTGGTGACAAAGCCCCAATAACAGCAAACATAAACCTCAGCTACTAGCAGTACACAACATAGCAGTACAAAACATGGGGGTTTTGCGTGCAGGTTGGGGAGCTTGGCAGTAGCTGAGCTGTCGGCGATGTTGTGCAGGACAGCAACAGAATTGTCAGCCTTTGTGGACCCCACACCAGACACCCACCGCGTGCACATCCACGCGTGCACCACGACTATCATCATAAAAAGTAAAAACATTGGGTTTGGAAGCAGTTCATGTGCTGTATACAAACAATCTTGTACCTGTTGCTTGAAATTTCCCCTTTCCTGTGTAAATTGGGTAAATTCAGACTACACGTGCTAGCAGAAGATATGATGTAGCTTAAAAATCATTTTCCCAACAGCTCAATCATGTAAGCACATTTAAAATGAGGCATCAAAATAAAATGCTGTGTCTATTTCTCATTTGTGAACTAGTCCTGGTTTGGTTTACACTGAAGAGGAGTGGGAGCGAGAGTGGAATGAGCTGCTGAAACTTGCTTCCAGTGAGCCTCGCACACACTACAGTAAGAATACAGGCACAAGTGGTGGGTAAGTTTGGTCTGCTTGGCAACTTTGACTGTTCATACTAAACTTCATGTCTGCAGTTGCAACAATTTCTAATAGTTTAACGTTCAATTTGTTTCCATCTCTAACCTTTTATTATTGTTCAGTTTAAATACAAGAAGACAGATGTTTTTAAAAACATAATTTAAAACCATTTTTTTCAAATCACAAATTTTTGTTCAGATGGTAACCAACTATAACTAGTTACATAAATAGAATGAAATTAATGATCAAATCTATAAACTACAACTTGGAATAGAGTATCATATGTGAGTACTTGAGGGCAGCACGGTGGCCTAGTGGTTAGCACAACTGCCTCACGGCGCTGAGGTCCCACGTTCGATCCCGGCTCTGGGTCACTGTCCGTGTGGAGTTTGCACATTCTCCCCGTGTCTGCGTGGGTTGCGCCCCTCACACCCAAAAATGTGCAGATTAGGTGGATTGGCCACACTAAAATTGCCCCTTAATTGGAAAAAATAATTGGGTAATCTAAATTTATAAAAAGAAAAAAAAAAAATGTGAGTACTTGTTTCTGTATCAGATTTGGTGCTGTTTTCTATGTTTGGAGCCCAAGTCAGTTTTCTGGATCATTTGCAACAGAGGCCCAGGAACATCCAATGGTGGACAAAGGGATCTAGAACTTAGGTGCAGGAGTAGATTATTTGTCCCTTTTGAGCCTGCTCCACCATTCAATAAGATCATGGCTGATCAGTTCCACTTTTGTGTCTGCACCCCATAACCCTCGACTCCCTTGTCTAACAAAAATCTATCTAACTCAGCCTTGAATAAATTTAAAGGCCAACGTCCACTTCTGGGAAGAAAATTCCACTCTGAGGGGAAAAAAAATCACCTCCCCTATATTAAAAATGGACCTCTTATTCTTAAACGAGGGCCAAGGGGCCTGTACTCTGCGTTGTAATGTTCTATTAATGTTTTATTGTTCTAAATCATGTCCCCGAGTTCCATTCCCCCCCCCCCCCCCCCCCCCACAAAGAGGAAACATCTTGATTATCTTTCACAAAACCGTATGTGTCAATAAGCAACCCTCATTCTTCTAACGCCAGTGGGTTAGGCCTAACCTGTTTTCTTTAAAAGACTAACCCTACATTCCAGGAATGAGTTGAGTAAACCTTTTCTGAACTGATTGAAAAGTAATTGTATTTTTTATTCAGATATGGAGACCAAAACTGTACACAGTATTCCAAATGTGATCTCACCAAAGCCCTTTACAGCTGCAATACAACTGTTATCTTCCATTCCTCTTGCTATAAATGTCAACATTCTATTTGCCTTCTGATGCACAATCAATAACTCCAGAAGCGAGATTGGAGACAATTGAAGGCTTTATTGCACTAGATGTTTCCTCCCCAGCAGCGCAGGTACAGAAGGTAGCTGCTGGGGGAGACACGGGCTCTTATACTCCGCCTTACTGGGCGGAACCAGCAGGCAGGCTTAACCATGAAACAGCAGTCTTGGGTACCTCCCACACCAATGGTCTTACAGCATATTCAGGGGTACCGTAATACCTCTAATACTGACTACCAGATTCACCCCTGTTTTAAAAAAAAAAAAGTCCAGCGGGTGTGCTTCGCATTTCACAGTGGTAGAGGTTAAGGTTATGGAGGTACCCGGTATACATCAGTACAGTGTTTTGCCTCATTATGTCGCAACTATTTACAAATTAATTTACAGTTCAGAACAAGCAATATGTCGATTGGGGGCCCTGGTTCGTCGTAGCTTCGGGAGCGTGGCTTCGGCTTCTCTTCATCCCTAGGTGGGACCGGTGGGAGGACCGACCCACCTGGAAAAGGGGCGACTGTGGGGTACGCTGGTTGGAGGAAGGGGGGGTGGTGGTGTGGGTGGGGACCCAGCGGGCGCCAGTTCCCGAAGGGAGACCATGTCCTATCGGCCGTCGGAGTACGCCACGTAGGCGTACTGAGGGTTAGCATGAAGGAGTGTACCCTCTCGACCAATGGGTCTGACTTGTGTGCCCGCACGTATTTGCGGAGCAGGATGGGTCCCGGAGCTGCCAGCCAGGTTGGGAGCAAGGTCCCGGAGGAGGACATTCCTAGGGAAGACGAGGAACGTTTGTGAGGTGTTTCGTTGGCTGTGGTGACCGGATGGAATGGAGAGCATCCGGGAGGACCTCCTGCCAGCGTGAGGCTGGGAGATTTCTGGACGTATGGCCAGTAGGACAGGTTTCGCCAGACCGGTCCGTTCTCCACTCCCGCCTACCTGCCCGTTTCCCTGGGGGGTATAACTGATCGTCCTGCTTGAGGCAATACCCTTGCTGAGGCAGGAATTGACGCAGTCCGTTGCTCATCAAAGAAGGACCACCCTATCGCTGTGGTATGTAGGCGGTGAAACCGAAACAGTGTAAAGATACTGTGGAGGGCTTTTATGAGAGTGGATGCAGTCATGTCGGGGCAGGGCTGGCGAATGGTGAACCGGGAGTACTCATCAATCACGTTCAGGAAAATACGTGTTGCTGTCGCTGGAGGGGAGGGGCCCTTGAAGTCCATACTGAGGGCGTTCAAAAGGCGGGAAGCCTTTATCAGGTGCGCTTTCTCTGGCCTGTTAGAAGTGCGGCTTGGCACTCCGCGCAGATTTTGCAGTTCCTGGTGGCGGTCCTGACCACCTCGATGGAGTAGGGCAGGTTGCGGGTTTTAATGAAATAGAAGAATCAAGTGACCTACGGGTGTCAGAGGTCCTCGTGGAGGGCCCGGAGGCAGTCCACTTGTGTGTTGGCACATGTGCCGCGGGATAGGGCATCAGGAGGCCCGTTTAGCTTCCCGTGACGGTACAAGATCTCATAGTTGTAGGTGGAGAGTTCGATCCTCCACCGTAAGATCTTGTTTTTTATCTTGCTCCGCTGTGCATTATCAAACATGAAAGCCACCGACCGTTGGTTGGTGAGGAGAGTGAATCTCCTGCCGGCCAGGTAATGCCTCCAGTGCCGCACAGCTACTATGGCCTGGGCCTCCTTTTCCACTGAGGAGTGGTGGATTTCTGAAGCATGGAGGGTGCGTGAGAAGAAGGCCACGGGTCTGCCCGCTTGGTCGAGGGTGGCCGCCAGAGCTACATCGGATGTGTCGCTCTCGACGTGGAAAGGGAGGGATTCGTCGATGGCGTGCATTGTGGCCTTTGCCATGTCCGCTTTGATGCGGCTGAAGGCCTGGCGGGCCTCTGTCAACAGGGGAAAACCGTGGATTGGATTATGGGTGGGCCTTGCCGCATAGTTAGGGACCCACTGGGCATAATAAGAAAAAAATCCCAGGCAGCGTTTCAGGGTTTTGGAGCAGTGGGGATGGGGAAACTCCATGAGAGGGCGCATGCGTTCGGGATCTGGGCCTATAACTCCATCATGCACTACATAGCCGAGGATGGCTAGACGGTCGGTGCTGAACACGCATTTATCCTTGTTATATGTAAGGTTAAGGATTTTTGCGGTATGGAGGAATTTGCGGAGGTTGGTTTGTGGTCCTGCTGGTCGTGGCCGCAAATGGTGACATTATCGAGGTACGGAAACGTGGCCCGCAAACCGTACCGGTCAACCATTCGGTCCATCTCTCGTTGGAAGACCGAGACTCCATTCGTGACACCAAAGGGAACCCTTAGGAAGTGGTAGAGCCGCCCATCTGCTTCGAAAGCAGTGTATTTGCGGACGCCAGGGCGGATGGGGAGCTGATGGCAGGGGGACCTGAGATCCACCGTGGAAAAGACCTTGTATTGTGCGATCTTGTTGACCAGATCAGATATGCGGGGAGAGGGTACGCTTCGGGTTGCGTATACCTGTTGATGGTCTGACTATAATCGATGACCATCTTATGCTTCTCCCCGGTCTTTACAACCACTACTTGAGCTCTCCAGGGACTGTTGCTAGCCTCAATGATGCCTTCCCTCAGTAATCGCTGGACCTCCGACCTGATGAAGGTCCGGTCCTGGGCACTGTACCGTCTACTCCTGGTGACGACGGGTTTGCAATCCAGGGTGAGGTTTGCAAACAGGGAAGGTGGATTGACTTTGAGGGTCACGAGGCTGCAGACAGTGGGGGGGGGGGGGGGGGGGGGGTATAGGACCGCCAAATTTAAAAGTTAAGCTTTGGAGGTTACATTGAAAATCTAACCCTAGGAGCGTGGCTGCGCAGAGGTGGGGAAGGACATAGAGTCAGTAATTTTTAAACTCCCTTCCCTGGACCGTGAGGTTCACTATGCAGAACCCTTTGATCTCCACTGAATGAGACCCGGATGCCAGGGAGATTTTTTGGTTAACTGGGTGGATGGGAAGAGAACAGCGCCTGACCGTGTTGGGATGTATGAAGCTCTCTGTGTTCCCGGAGTCGATCAGACAGGATGTTTCATGCCCGTTGATGAGCACGGTCGTCGTTGCAATCAAGAGCGTTCGGGGCCGAGACTGGTCCAGGGTCACCGAGGCGAGTCGTGGCAGAAGTTGGAGATTTTCCTCGGGCTGTTTGCGGTCATCTGAGTCTGGGTCCTGAGAGTCCAGCCAAGATGGCGGTGCCCAGTGGTCGCACATGGCGGGGGGTGCACAAGATGGTGGTTCCCATCCATCGCATGTGGTGTCCGAGGGGCAAGATGGCTGCGCCCGGAGGCCGCAAGTGGCTCGGTAGAAGGACGATGGCAGCGCACGGAGGCCGCAAGTGGCTCGGTAGAAGGACGATGGCAGCGCACGGTGGCCGCACGTGGCTCATGGAGAGGATTGTGATGGCGGTCCCGATTCGCCTCTGGAGACTGCAGCAACCGCCCGGGCCTGGCATACTGCCATGAAATTGCCCTTTTTGCCGCACCCTTTGCAGGTGGAGGAGCGCGCCGGGCAGCGCTGTCGGGGGTGCTTGGCTTGCCCGTAAAAGTAGCAGCGGGACCCCCAGGGTTGCCTGACCGTCTCGCAGCGCAAGCTTGTGGGAGGGGGGGGAGATGGGATGACTCGGGGTCGGCCACGGGGGGTTCCATGCTGCCCAAGGGGCTGCTACGGGTCGGGGCCGTAAGCGCGGGCGTTTTGGGAGGCCACATCTAGGGCGCTAGCGAGGACCCGTGCCTCCTTGAGGCCTCGTGTCCCTTTTTCCAGCAATTGCTGGCGGATTTGGGAGGACAGCATACCTGCAACAAATGTGTCCCGGATCAAAAGTTCTGTGTGGTCGTTGGCCGAAACTTGCAGGCAGTTACAGTTCCTCCCTAACACCAGGAGCGCACAGTAGAACTCCCCCAGGGAATTGTCGCCTCGTCGCTAGTAGATGTCGGGCGTAGACCTGGTTTACAGGGCGAATTAGTATCCTTTTAGCAGATTCATCGCAGCCTCGAAATCGTCTGCGACCTCGATGAGGGTGTAGATTTCTGGTCTCACTCTTGAGTGCAGAACTTGCAATTTCTGGTCCTCTGTGGGTGTAGTTGTGGCCGTCCTGAGATATCCATTGAAACACACCAGCCAGTGTTTGAAAGTTGCTGCTGAGTTTGCCGCGTGGGGGCTGAGTTGCAGAAACTCCGGCTTGATTCAGAGCTCCATTCTTTAAAATCTAGTGCAATAAATTGATGCACAATCAATAACTCCAGAAGCGAGATTGGAGACAATTGAAGGCTTTATTGCACTAGATGTTTCCCCCAGCAGCGCAGGTACAGAAGGTAGCTGCTCGGGAGACACGGGCTCTGATACTCCGCCTTACTGGGCGGAACCAGCAGGCAGGCTTAACCAATGAAACAGCAGTCTCTGGTACCTCCCACACCAATGGTCTTACAGGATATTCAGGGGTACCGTAATACCTCTAATACCGACTACCACATCTTCCTAATCATTTATTGTAACTGCGCACTTTGACTCATGTACCAGGACATCCAGATTCCTCTATACCACTGTGCTCTGCAATCTCTATTTAAATAGTAGATATTTTTAAAAATTCATTTACGAGATGTGGGCGTCGCTGGTTAGGCCAACATTTATTGCCCATTCCTAGTTGCCCTTCAGAAGGTGGTGGTGTGTTGCCTTCTTGAACCGCTGCAGTCGTTGAGGTGTAGGTACACCCACTATGCTGTTAGGGAGGGCGTTCCAGGATGTTGCCCCAGCGAATGTGAAAGCACTGCGATTATTTTCAAGTCCGGGTGGTGAGTGACTTGGAGGGGAACCTCCAGGTGGTGGGGTTCCCAGCTATCTGCTGCTCTTTTCCCTCTGGATGGCAGTGGCTGTGGATTTGGAAGGTGCTGTCTGAGTGCATCTTGGAGATGGTACACACGGCTGTCATTGTTCATCAGTGGTGGAGGGTTTGAATGTTTGTCGAATGGGGAGCAATCAAGCGGTTGCTTTGTCCTGGATGGTGTTGAGCTTCTTCTTTATGGGCAGCACGGTAGCATGGTGGTTAGCATAAATGCTTCACAGCTCCAGGGTCCCAGGTTCGATTCCCGGCTGGGTCACTGTCTGTGCGGAGTCTGCACGCCCTCCCCGTGTGTGCGTGGGTTTGCTCCGGTTTCCTCCCACAGTCCAAAGATGTGCGGGGTTAGGTGGATCGCCATGATAAATAAATTGTCCGTAATGTCCCTGTAGGTGGGGGGGGGGGGGGTTGTTGGGTGACGGGTATAGGGTGGATATGTGGGTTTGAGTAGGGTGATCATTGCTCGGCACAACATCGAAGGGCCGAAGGGCCTGTTCTGTGCGTACTGTTCTATGTTCTATGTTCTAGAGTGTTGTTGGAGCTACCCTCATCCAGGCATGTGGAGAGTATTCCATTACACTCCTGACTTGTGCCTTGTAGACGGTGAACTGGCTTTAGGGGGGGGGGGGGTCAAGATGTGAGTTACTTGCCGTAGTATTCCCAGCATTTGAAATGAAATGAAAAGAAAATCGCTTAGTGTCACAAGTCGGCTTCAAATGAATTACTGTGAAAGCCCCTAGTCGCCACATTCCGGCGCCTGTTCGGGGAGGCTGGTACGGGACCTGCCCTGGTAGCCACAGTATTAATATGGCTAGTCCAGTTCTGTTTTTAAAGGAGTACCCAAGTTTTTTTTCCCCAATTACGAGGCATTTTAGCGTGGTCAAGCCATCTACCCTGCACATCTTTGGGTTGTTGGGGTGAGACCCACACACACACTGGGAGAATGTGCAAACTCCACACGGACAGTGACCCAGGGCCAGGATCAAAGCCAGGTCCTCAATGTCATGAGGTAACAGTGCTAATCACTGAGCCACTATGTTCTGATCAATGGAACCCCTAGGATGTTGATTGTGGGGATTCAGCGATGGTAATGCCATGAATGTCAAGGGCAGTGGTTAGATCCTCTCTTGTAGGAGATGGTCATTGCCTGGCACTGTGTGGCGCAAATGTAACTTGCCACTTGTCAGCCCAAGTCTTGCTGCATTTGAACATGGACTGCTTCATTATCTGTGGAGTCGTGAATCATGCTGAACATTGTGCAGTCAACTGCAAACATCCCCACTTCTGACCTTATGATGGAAGGGAGGCCATTGATGAAGCAGCTGGAGGTGGTTGGTCTAGGACACTCCCCTGAGGAACTCCTGCAGTGATGTCCTGGAGCTGAGACGATTGACATCCAACCACCACAACCATCTTCCTTTGTGCCAGGTATGACTCCAACCAGCGGAAAGTTTTCCAACTGATTGACTCCAGTTTAGCTCGGGCTCCTTGATGACATACTCAGTCAAATGCTGCCTTGATGTCAAGGGCAGTCACTCTCACCTCACCTCTGGCATTCAGCTCTTTTGTCCATGTTTGAACCAAGGCTGTAATGAGGTCAGGGGCTGAGTGACCCTGGCGGAACCCAAACTGAGTGTCTGTGAGCAGGTTATTGCTGAGATAAGTGCCGCTTGATAGCACTGCTGATGACTCCTTACATCACTTTGCCGATATGGAGAGTAGACTAATAGGGAAAGTAATTGGCTGGGCTGCATTTGTCCTGTTTCTTGTGTACAGACACACATAGAACATAGAACATAGAACAGTACAGCACAGAACAGGCCCTTCGGCCCTCAATGTTGTGCCGAAGCCATGATCACCCTACTCAAACCCACGTATCCCACCCTATACCCGTAACCCAACAACCCCCCCTTACCTTACTTTTATTAGGACACTACGGGCAATTTAGCATGGCCAATTCCACCTAACCCGCACATCTTTGGACTGTGGGAGGAAACCGGAAGCACCCGGAGGAAACCCACGCACACAGGGGGAGGACGTGGCAGACTCCACACAGACAGTGACCCAGCCGGAATCGGAACCTGGGACCCTGGAGCTGTGGAAGCATTTATGCAACCACCATGCTACCCTGGCTGCCCCAACACACCTGGGTAATTTTCCACGTTGCTGGATAGATGTCGTGTTGCAGCTGTACCGGAACAGCTTTTCTATTCTACCTGCCAAAATGGACGCGTTCACATTTATTCGCATTCTACTCCATCTGCCAAATCTTTGCCTATTCATTTAACCTGTCACTATAACTTTAATAGCTACCATCATCTTGACAGCTTACTTTTCTATCTATCTTGATGACATCGGCAAATTTAGCTACCATACATTTAGTCCCGTCATTCATTTCATTGATACACATCATAAATAGTTGAGGACATGTAAATAGGTAGGTAGATTCTTGTCAGGTGAGGGGAACAAGGGGTATTGGGGAGGGGTGGGGGTAGTGGGAACATGGAATTCGAAACACAAACAACCATTCTGAGAAAGACCTAGATATCCACACTCTCTGCTTACTGTAGCAAATCGATCCTTTATCCCCAAAACCCAAAGATGTGCAGGGTAGGTTAATCGGCCATGCTAAATTGCCCCTAATGGAAAAAAAAGAATTGGGTACTTTACAATTTTTTAAAAGTGGATACATTAATCTCTGCCTTGTGTGGGCAGGTGAGACACCCAGGATTTGGAGAGCTTTTTAAGAGAGGGGATGGTGTTTGGGAAGGCTAGCGTTTACCGAATTTAATGTACTCCTGGCATGTGAATGTAGAGAAGTAGTGGAGGTACTGTGGGGGGTCCAGATGGGGGGGGAACTGGAGGAAGCTTCCTGTTGAGTTTGAGGGCATTGGTTCACCGCCACACTCCCATTTTCACTGGCCAGATGTACAACAAGCCTGGTGCTGGGAGGCATTCTTTAAATTTCGGATCAGTTGAGGCGACATTTCGGATCGGCATTGTTGCCAATCTGCGGAAAGCCCTAGATTTGCACCATCGGGGATGGATGCAATTTGTAGGATTTGGAACAGGGAGGGGTTTGCGAGGATTAGGGATCTGTTGTGGAGGGTAGGTCTGTATGACTGGAGGAGTTGAAGGAAAAATACCAGCTCTCGAGGGGGAGCGAGTTTGGGTATTTTGTAGGTGCGGGGACTCACAAAGAACTTCCTTCGTTCCTCCAGTTGCGAGGCACGCATTCATGGATAGGTTGTTAGTGTGCGTCGAGCTGGGGGACGGGAGGATCTCTGATACTATAGGTGGTTGCTGGAAATGGGAAGGCTCCGATAACAGATGAAGAGGAAGTGGGAGGAAGAACTAGGCTTGGTACTGGAGAGAGGGCCTGGAGTGAGATGTTGTATCGGGTGAACTCCACTTCCTCTGCGCCAAGCTGAGCCTGTACAATTTAAAGTGTCCATGGGGCTTACATGCCTAGAGCCCACAGAACTGGTTCTTCCCCAGTGTGGAGGGACAGGTGCAAGAGGTGCTTAAGGGGGGCAGTGAATCATTCACACACGTTCTGGTCCTGCCCCAAGTTGGTCGAGTTCCGGGCCTTGTTCTTTGAGAGCGTGTCGGTGATCGTGGGGGGGAGGTTGGAGCCTGTGCCCATTGGTGGTGATTTTTGGCATGACGGATTCACCGGAGATGATAGAGGAGAAGGGGGCCGATGACTTTGCCGTCACCTCCCTGATTACCCGGTGACGAATCCTACTTGAATGGAGGTGGGCGGTGCCACTCAAGGCCTTGGCATGGTTGGGGGACATGGCAGAGTTCTTCGACGAGAAAATATCAAGTATGCCCTCGGGTCAGAGGAAGTGTTTCACTTAACGTGGAGGCTGTTCATCAATGTCTTTAAAGATCTGTTTGTGGCCAGCAATAAAGGGGGGGGCAGGGAGGGTTGGGGATCTGGGTTTTTTTTTAGGGGTTATTAGCTAGTTTATAAAACAAATATGACAAACTGCCTTTAATATATCAGAGTAAATTGTATAAGGATCCAATGGTCGTGTGAGTGAACAAATGAGATAAATTCAGGGTAGTTTCTGTTTCACAGGGGATCGAGGCAGGGATGCCCTATGCCCCTCCTTCTGTTTGCGCTGGCAATAGAGCCTTTGGCCATAGCTCTAAGGTGCTCAGATAAATGGAGGGGATAGTGAGGGGGGTGGAGCATGGGTTATCCTGTATGCTGATGATCTGTTGTTGTACACTTCGGAACCGAGCCGCTTCTTTGGGGTATATAATAGAGATTTGGGGCATTTTCAAGCTACAAGCTGAACTTGGGTAAAAGTGAGTGTTTTGTGGTATCTTCTCCAGACATGGGGATCGGAAGTGAGGAGGTTGGTCATATCATGGCAACGGACCCACTTCAGGTATTTGGGAATGCGGGTGGTCCAGGATTGACCATGGCTTCGTAAATTAAATTTTCTGAGTCCGGTTGGTAGGGTTAAGGCGGATCTACTGAGGTGGGACAGTCTTTCCCTGTCGTGGCTGGTCAGTTGTAGGTGGTGAAGTCGTTCTTGAGGGGGTGGATAGGCTGGAGTCATCATTTGCCTGGGCAGGTTAAGGTGGCAGGGTTAGGAAGACGTACTTGGGCGGCAAATGCGGAGAAGGTGCGGGTTTGGAGTAGGGAGACAGAGGCTTTGTTGGTGAGGATGGAGACAGGTTCTTGTAGGGGGTTGCTACTTCTGGCAGGTAGGTATTCAGGACGTTCTGTGGTGGTTGTCACTCCGAAAATATGGAGGCCAATTTCGGCAGCACTTCCAGGGTCAGGGTTGATGCCAACCCAGTGGAACCATGGGTTTGAGTCTGGGAGGAAAGAGAAGTGATGGAGATGGAGGACTTGTTTTAGTTTTATTTTATTTTACTAAAGACACAAAACTTTTCCCTTGTAATCCAGTCTGCCACGTAAGAATTAAAATTATTATAAAAGATGATTTTAAATTTTTTAAATTAATGGATGTAATTGTTTAATATCTGAGGGTTAGTGGCAACTGTTCTTACAGGTTCTGAAAGAGCCAAAGAAAGGTCAATGGAACATTACAACTAGATTTAATCACTGCCCTCTCTCAATACTCGATCTCAAGACCTTTTGTTAAAGTTCCTTTTTACGGGATGTGGACTTCACTGACTCGGCCAACATTTGTTGCCCATCCTAATTGTCCTTGCAAAGGTTTTGGTGAACTGCTGCAGTCCATGTGTGTACGCACCACACACAATGCTGTTGGGAGGGAGTTCCAGGATTTTGACTCTGCAATAGTGAAGGAACAGCAATATATTTAGCTATTGTGATCATAAATTGTTTCCACAGCACGGTGGCGCAGTGGCCTCACGGCGCCGAGGTCCCAGGTTCGATCCCGGCTACTGGGTCACTGTCCGTATGGAGTTTGCACATTTCTCCCCGTGTTTGCATGGGTTCACCCCCACAACCCAAAAGATGTGCAGGCTGGGTGGATTGGCCACGCTAAATGGCAAAAATGAATTGGGTACACTTGGGGGGGGGGGGGGGGGGGGAGGGGGGGATAAATAAATAAAATTGTTTGCACCAATTGTGGATGCTAGGACATAGATCATTGGAGTTGGGGACCAAGGGCAATGTGTCCAAGTTTGCAGATGACACTAAGATGAGTGCTAAAACGAAAAGTGCAGAGGATACTGGAAGTCTGCAGAGGGATTTGGATAGGTTAAGTGAATGGGCTAGGGTCTGGCAGATGGAATACAATGTTGACAAATGTGAGGTATCCATTTGGTAGGAATAACAGCAAATGGGATTATTATTTAAATGATAAAATATTAAAGCATGCCGCTGTGCAGAGAGACCTGGATGTGCTAGTGCATGAGTCACAGAAAGTTGGTTTACAGGTGCAACAGGTGATTAAGAAGGCAAATGGAATTTTGTCCTTCATTGCTAGAGGGATGGCGTTTAGACTAGGGAGGTTATGCCGCAACTGTACAAGGTGTTAATGAGATCACACCTGGAGTATTGTGTTCAGTTTTGGTCTCCTTACTTGAGAAAGGACGTACTGGCGCTGGAAGGTGTGCAGAGGAGATTCACTAGGTTAATCCCAGAGCTGAAGGGGTTGGATTATGAGGAGAGGTTGAGTAGACTGGGACTGTACTCGTTGGAATTTAGAAGGATGAGGGGGGATCTTATGGAAACATTTAAAATTATGAAGGGAATAGATAGGATAGATGCGGGCAGGTTGTTTCCACTGGCGGGTGAAAGCAGAACTAGGGGACATAGCCTCAAAATAAGGGGAAGTAGATTTAGGACTGAGTTTAGGAGGAACTTCTTCACCCAAAGGGTTGTGAATCTATGGAATTCCTTGCCCAGTGAAGCAGTTGAGGCTCCTTCATTAAATGTTTTTAAGGTAAAGATAGATAGTTTTTTGAAGAATAAAGGGATTAAGCGTTATGGTGTTCGGCCGGAAAGTGTAGCTGAGTCCACAAAAGATCAGCCATGATCTCATTGAATGGCGGAGCAGGCTCGAGGGGCAAGGTGGCCTACTCCTGCTCCTAGTTCTTATGTCAGAATGCAATATTTTTCCATATTCCTGACACAGTCGATGTAATACATTAATCGGGTGCTACTGTTGAAAGCTTAACAATCATCAATAATATAAGGCAATAAATTAGAAACTGGGATTGAAATAAGTGACATTTCATTTCATGAAGCTGCATTCTGATTCGAATGCCATAGATGAGAACATTTAAAAAAACATTTCCGAATGCTTTCCTCGCTGTTTCTCACTCAGTTATTAAAGCACAGGAAGTAGTCACCCTCTTGTACTTCTCCTGAATGACCTTTTTTCACATGTAAACCTGGACGGTGAGAGTCCAGGCTATTCAAATAAGGAAAAGTGTTTCTGTCAGTTCTGATTGTACAGTGCTGTCTTTGAGCAAACAGGAACCAGCACAAAATAAACCGGAAAAGTGAATGACGTGCGTTGTTAGCTGTGGTTAGTGTATTCTGAGTTTTACTGTATATACTGTGGACAGAGTGGCAGACCACAGTGCAGAACTCAGATTAGGTTTAGTTGCATCTTTTCGCTTTTATTTTGTTGCAAGACTCGCACATCTAGTTCCACACTTAACCATCCCTGGTCTTTTTTGGGGGCTTGAGGATAATAATATCAGTTTTGTTTTCATATGCAGATGAAGAGTAAACAATACATTACTGCTACTTACAGTAGTTGTCGATAAGTATAAACTACTTATTGAGGTTTTGTTTTCTTCATCCATTTTCTATGTTTATTCTCTCTCTTTCTCCTCTCCTGAGGATGCTAACTCACCCTGCTACAGTTCCACAGGGGCCAATAATTGTCCTCCAGTATCTTAGCTTAGTGGGATTTCCCTACTTTTACCAGCGAGAGATTTCTCATATGCCCTCATTGCTCTCCTAATTGCTTTCTTAAGATCCATCCTGCCCTTTCTGTAATCCACTTATGCCTCTGTTTATTTGTTCCCCTTGTAAGGGGGCTGGTTTAGCTCAGTGGGCAAGATAGCTGTTTTGTAATTCAGAACAAGGCCAGCAGCGCAGGTTCAATTCCCCATACCGGCTGAGAATTCTAAATTCTCTCTCTGGTGTACCTGAACAGACGCTGGAATGTGGCGACTAGGGGCTTTTCACAGTGACTTCATTGCAGTGTTAATGTAAACCTACTTGTGACAATAAAAAGATTATTTATTTATTATATTTATTTACTTATTAAAAGCTTCCCCTCCTCCTTCTCATTGTATCCTGAATATCTCTGGTCATCCATGGTTCTCTGCGCTTGTTGCTCCTTCCGATTACCTTATGAGGGAATGCACTGCTTTTATCGTGTGGTAGAGGCCGATTTAATCAAAGCCTTCAAAAGCAAATTGGATAATTATTGGAGAGGAATATTTCACAGAACCACAGAATAATACAGTGCAGAAGAGGCCCTTCTGGCCCATTGAGTTCTGCACCGACGCATGAAGAACACCTGACCTGTCTTCCTAATCCCATTTGCCTGCACTTGGCCTATAGCCTTGAATGCTGCTCCCTATCCACCCTGTCCGAGCCCCTCATAATCTTGGACACCTCGATCATGTCACCCCTCAGTCTTCTCTGCTCCAACGAAAACAACCCAAGCCTATCCAACTTCTCTTCATAACTTAAATGTTCCATCCCTGGCAAACATCCTGAAGAATCTCCTCTGCACCCCCTCCAGTGCAATCACACCCTTCCTATATGTGGTGAGCAGGAATTGCACACACTACTCCAACTGTAGTCTCACCAAGTTCTATACAGCTAATCATGACCTCCCTGCTTTTGTAATCTATGCCTCGATTGATAAAGGCAAGTGTCCCATATGCCTTTTTCCACCACCCTATTAACCTGCCCTTCTGCCTTCAGAGATAAAGCACAAACGTTTCCAGGTCCCTTTGTCCGCAGACTTCCCAGTGTCGGGCCATTCATTGAATTCTAACTCAATATCCTTATCAAATTACTCCTTGTCAATTAACTCCTTGTCAAATTACTCCTTGTCAAATTACTCCTTGTCAATTATCTCATCATACTTTTCAGGGTTAAATTCCGTCTGCTACTTTTCTGCCCATTTGACCATCCCGACTATAATTTCTTGTAACCCAAGACACTCCGCTTCACTGTTAACCATCCGGCCAATCTTTGTCTCATCATTATGTCTGCATGGAAAAACATACATGTGGCAGGTTATCTGGGTGGGGGCTAATGGATACTCATCTCTACAGCGCATTAGAATCTCAATATCGGTGACCAATCTGTCCTCGGCCAACCCTGCAACCTCCAGGGCCCATTCTTCCTCGGGGGTGATTTGCAGGGCATTGAGGAAAAGGCAGGTGAGAGGGACCTAGGTCAGAAAACAAAACAAATTTATGCAATCTGACGACGGGCCTCAAACTTTTCCGATCTGCTCAGGGGCTACACATTTTCCCAATTTGCCTCACCACAAATTCTGCAAAGCCACAATTCTGTTATTTTTTAATGGCATTTAAGCTGCAGTCCGAGCAATGGAATCTGACACACTTGTCAAGTCATGGGATCTCCTGTTTCTTTAGTTCTCACATGGTACACAAATTACAAAACGGAGCCATTATTGAAACTGATGCTCAATGGGCAAGTAGGATAATTATGTCTATAGGGCGGCACAGTGGTTAGCACTGCTTCCTCACGCGCCAGGGGCCCAGTTGCAATTCCGGCCTCGGGCGTCTGTCTGTGTGGAGTTTTCACTTTCCTCCCCCTGTCTGCGTGGGTTTCTTCCGGGTGCTTCCGGTTTCTTCCCTCAATCCAAAGAGGTGCAGGTTAGGTGGAATGTCCATGGTAAATTGTCGCTTGGTGTTCAAAGGTTGGATGGGATTATGGGTTTACCGGGATCGGGTGGGGGGGCCTAGGTGGGGTGCTCTTTCAGAGGGTCGGTGTAGATTTGATGGGCCTGAATGGCCTTCTTCTCTGTGGGGGTTCTGTGACAAACTATTTCTATGATGACCTATTAGGTCAAAATTTCTTGTAATTCAGCACAAAGAGATCTCAGCGCTATAGCAAACTTGGGCCGGGATTCTTTCCTACCCGGCGGGGCGGGGGGTCCTGGCGTAGCGGAGTGGCACCAGCCACTACGGTGTCGGGTCTCCGCACCTTTAGGGGCTAGGCCTGCGCCGGAGTGGCTCCCGCTCCACCGACTGGTGCCAATGCCTTAGGCGCAACGCGACCGGCGTCGGGGCTGGCCAAAAGGCCTTACCAGGTCGGCATGAGTCCGAGCATGCACCGGAGCGTCAGCGGCCGCTGACGTCACCACCGGCGCATGCGCGGTGGAGGGGGTCTCTTCCGCCTCCGCCATGGTGGAGGCTGTGGCGGCGGCAGAAGGAAAAAGAGTGCCCCTACGGCACAGGCCCGCCCGCCGATCAGTGGGCCCCGATCACAGGCCAAGCCACCGTGGGGGCACCCTCCCGGGTCCGATCCGCCCTGCGCCGCCCCCCCCCCCCCCCTCGGACCCCGAAGCCCGCTCGCGCCGCCGGCACAGGTGGTTTGGAACCACGTCGGCGGGAGAGGCCTGACAGCGGCGGGACTTCCGGCCCATCGCGGGCCGGAGTATCGCTGCGTGGGGCCTGCGGGGTGCGATTCCCACCCCCGGCGATTCCCGGGTGGCAAGAGAATTCCGGCCACGGCGGGGGCGGGATTTACGAAGGTCCCGGGCGAATCCCCTAGCCTGCGGGGGGTCAGAGAATTCCGCCCTGTTGTCTTGGGTTAGTATATATTAATTGCATTATAGAAGAGTGAAATGTTAGTTTACTCCTGAACTTTGCCTAGTTAATTTCTAATTTTACCGAAGCAATCATGGGAAGATGTGAGTGGAGTCCACATTGAACCCTTGGGGAAAAGAGTTGAGTCGGCCTGGACAACATTTCCTCACCTCACCAGCTGGAAGCTGAATCGTATTAACACGTTTCACCTAACATCTGCAAAATAGTGCCGAATGCTGAGAGGGAGCAGAGGGAGCTACCTAAAAATGGCAGAAGAAATAAAAACAAAATTACATTTTGTGACATGCAATATCATACCCTCAGGACAGAAAGCATTTCAACTGCTACCAAAGTGTATACCAACACTCCCAAGCATGAATGAACCTAAAACATTACCTGCACTCCGAGGATATACATGGTTTTGAAACTCTCAACTCGGGGAAAGTGTGCAGGTTTGTTTTATTAAGCGTACTTCAGGTAGAAAATTAGTGCTACTAGATGTGGTGTCCATTTGAGATTTGGGCTCCGAGGTAACTAATAGAATTAATTTTTTAGGTCGTAGCATTAGACTTGTCTATTCTTAGTACAAGAGTGCTGATAGAAAACCTAGCACCTGTAAGTCATTAATAGAAAATGCTTGTTTGAGAATTTGGTAGTGCGATGAGTTAAACATTGATTGTTTACCTGTGGACTGTGGTGAAAATCTATTTTTTTTAACAAACAATTTTATTGAGGTATTTTTTGGCATTGTGAACAGTTACAGATTACAGAAATATGCGAACAACAACGGAAACCAGCACTTCAACCAAACCATAGTGCATGTAACCCGCTCCTCTCCCATAAACTACCCGCCTATTTATCTTTATCCCTCCTACTCTACTCTAAACCCCCCCCCCCCCTTGCTGACGTTCAATCTCCTGCAAAGAAGTCGATGAATGGTTGCCACCTTCGGGCGAACCCCAGTACAGATCCCCTCAAGGCGAACTTGATTTTTTTTCCATACCCAGAAAACTCGACATGTCCGAAAGCCATAGTTCGGTCTTCGGGGGTTTTGAGTCCCTCCATGCCAGCAGTAGTCATCGCCGGGCTATCAGGGAAGCAAAGGCCAGAACATCTGCCTCTTTCTCCTCCTGGACTCCCGGGTCTTCCTAAACCACGAAAATTGCCACCTCTGGACTCATCACCACCCTTGTTTTCAGTACCCGGACATGACACCCGCAAATCCCTCCCAGTACCCCCTAAGCATAGGGCATGCCCAAAACATGTGTTTGTGGTTCGCTGGTCCTCCCGCGCATCTACCGCACTTGTCCTCTACCCCAAAGAATTTGCTCATCCGAGCCACCGTCATGTGGGCCCGGTGATAAACTGAATCAGGCTCAGCCTGGCACATGTTTGGTGTGGAGTTTACCCTACTCAGGGCTTCCGCCCATACCCCGGTCCTCCACCTCCCCACCGAGTTCCTCCTCCCATTTGAGTTTCAGTTCCTCCGTCTGGGACTCTTCATGAGCACCTTGTAGATATCCGAGACTCTACCCTCTCCTCGAGAGACTATTCTGTCCTGGTCCCTATTGGCGGGAGGCGTGGGAAGGATGGGACCTGTCTGCGTATAAAGTCCCGCACCTGTAAGTACCTAAAGTCATTTCCCCTTACCAGCCAAATTTCTCCTCCAACGCCCTCAAGCTCGCAAAGCTCCCCTCCAGAAACATATCGCCCACCCTCCTCATCCCCGCCCACCACCATGTTCGAAACCCACCATCCATGTTCCTGGGGGCAATCGATGGTTTATACATATTGGAGCCCAGACCGACGCACCCACCTCCCCTACATGTTCCTCCTCCACTGGCCCATATCTACAGGCCACCCGCACTACCGGGCTGGTGGAGTACCTGCTGGCGGAAAGCGGTAGGGTGAGCTGTGACCAGGGCTGCCAAGCTGGTGCCCCTGCACGAAGCCGCCTCCATCGCTCCCAAATAGACCCCGTACCCACCATCCATTTCCTTATCATGGCTATGTTAGCACCCAGTAATAGTTGATAGATTCGGCAGCGCCAGTTTCCCCCCTCGCTGCGGTTACCTTTCAAGCATCACCTTTCCTCACCCGTGGGATTTTCCCGCCCAGACAAAGCTCATAATGATTTGTGCTGGTCCTTTTTGAAGAAGGACCGCGGGATAAAGATCGGGAGGCACTGAAAAATGAACAGGAATCTTGGGAGGATTGTCATCTTTACCGTCTGCACCCTCCCCGCAAGTGATAGCGGGAGTGCATCCCATCTCCGAAACTCCCTCTTCATTTGTTCCACCACTCTAGTCAAATTTAACTTATGTAACCTGCCCTAGTTTCATGCCACCTGTATCCCCAAGTATCTGAAACTTTCCCCAACCCACCTAAATGGTAGCTCCTTCAGCCTATTCTCCTGGTCCCTTGCCTGCACTACAAACATCTCACTCTTGGTCATATTTAATTTGTGCCCTGAGAAGCGGCCAAACTTTGTGTTTCCGGTATTTGTCCATCCCGGCCAGTGGGTCCGACACGTACAGGAGCAGGTCGTCCGCATAGAGAGAGACTTTGTGCTCCACCCCCCCCTAATCATTCCCTCCCACCCCTTTGCAGCTCTCAGATCAATCGCCAACGGTTCTATGGCCAGCGCGAACAGCAACGGGGAGAGTAGGCATCCCTGTCTGGTTCCGTGACGTAGTCTGAAATAATCTGACGTTGTCCTGTTCGTCCTTATGCTAGCTTTTTGGGGCCTGGTACAATAGTCTGACCCAATTAACCAGTCCCTCCCCGAACCCAAACCTTCTAAGTACCTCCCACAAATAGTCCCACTCCACCCCCGTCCAAAGGCCTTCTCAGCGTCATTACACGACTACCTCGACCTCCTTGCCAGTCAGGGGGCATCATAATCACATTAATCAATCTTCTCAAGTTGACTGCCAGGTGTCTGCCTTTAACAAACCCTGTTTGGTCGTCCCCAATCACCTCGGACACAGTCCTCAATTCTAATCGTACAGGGCAGCACGGTAGCATTGTGGATAGCCACAATTGCTTCACAGCTCCAGGGTCCCAGGTTTCGATTTCCGGCTTGGGTCACTGTCTGTGCGGAGTCTGCACGTCCTCCCCGTGTGTCGTGGGTTCCTCCGGGGTGCTCCGGTTTCCTCCCACCAGTCCAAAGGAGGTTCAGGTTAGGATGAATTGGCCATGATAAATTGTCCTTCATGTCCTAAATTGCCCCTTAGTGTGGGTGGGGTACTGGGTTATGGGGATAGGGTGTTGACCTCGGGTAGGGTGCTCTTTCCAAGAGCGGTGCATTCTCGATGGGCGAGTGGCCTCCTTCTGCACTGTAAAATCTATGATAATTCTGTGACCTTGGCCAGGAGCTTGGCGTCCACATTAATCGGGGAGATTGGCCCTATGACCGCAGGATTCCGGGTCCTTGTCCCGCTTTAATATCAGCGAGATGGTGGCCTGTGACATTGTCGGAGGTAGGGTCCCTCTGTCCCTCGCCTCATTAAAAACCCTGGTCAGCACCGGCCCCACTATCTCAGGAACTTTTTGTAGAAACTCTACGGGTATCCATCCCCTGGTCCCAGGGCTTTACCTGACTGCATGGCCTTGGGGCCCCCCAGTATCCCTCCGCTCTAATCGGGGCCCCCAGCCCGTCCATTAGTCCCCTGCCACTTTTTGGGACGGTTAGTCCGTCCAGGAAACCGTTTCATCTCCTCCGGCTCCTCCGGGATTCTGGAGTGTACAGCTTACTATAAAAGTCCCGAAACACCTTATTCAGTCCTGGCCGGTCCTCCACTCTGCTCCTCTTCCCGTCCACCACCCTATTTATTTCCCTGGCCGCCTCCCTCCTCCTGAGTTGCTGCGCCAGCAATCTGCTGGCCTTCTCCCCATGCTCATACACCACTCCCCTTGCCTTCCAAAGTTGTTCCATGGCTCTACTCGTGGATAGCACTCCCAGTTCCGCCTCCAGTCTCCGTCTTTCCCTGAGTAGGTCCTCCCCAGGGGACCCTGAATGCTCCTCGTCTATCCGGTGGATCTCCTTAACCAATCTATCCATTTCTGCTATGTCCGTCCTATCCCTGTGAGCCCGAATTGAGATCAGCTCCCCCCTCACTACTGCCTTCAGCGCCTCCCACAGGGTCACTGCTAAAACCTCCCCCGTATCGTTCACCTGCAGGTAATTTTGCATACATTTCCGCAGTCTCTCACATATCCCCTCCTCCAACAGTAATCCTATGTCTAACCTCCATTACGGGCATTGATTATTCTCCCCGCAGACCTGCAGGTCCACCCAATGTGGGGCATGGTCCGAAATAGGGATCGCTGAGTATTCTGTATTTTTTACCTCCCTTGCACAGTCCCTGCTCATGGTAAAGAAATCGATCCTAGAATATACTCCGTGGACATGTGAGTAAAACGAATATCCCCTTCCCGTCGGCTGTCTGGCTCTCCATGGGTCCACTGCCCCCATTTGCTCCATGAACCCTTTCAGATCCCTTGCCATTGCTGAAAGCCTACCTGTTCTGGGACATGACTGGTCTAGACCCGGGTCGACGACCATATTGAAGTCCCCCCCCCCCCCCCCCCCCCGTTTTCCTCCCCCAACCCCCCATAATCAACCTGCGAGAGTCTAGGTCTGGGATTTTCCCCAGACTCTTTTTAAAGTCAGCGTCGTCCCAATTCGGAGCATATATATTCACCAGCACCACTCTCCTCCCTTCCAGCTTGCCCCTTACCATAAGGAATCTGCCCCCTGCCGTCTGCGACTACGCTCTCCGCCTCAAATTGAACCCGCTTATTGATCATAATTGCTACCCCCCCCGGACTTAGAGTTCAAGCCCGAGTGGAAGACCTGGCTGATCCAGCTCTTCCTTAGTCTAATCTGGTCAGACACTTTCAAATGTTTCTCCTGCAGCATAATTACGTCCGCCTTTAGAGCCCGCAAGTGCGTGAACACACGCGACCTTTTGACTGGCCCGTTTAGTCCTCTGACATTCCAGGTGATCAGCCTCGTTGGGGGGTACATGGCTCCTCTCTCTCTCTCTCTCCTCTCTCTCTCCTCTCTCTCTCTCTCTCTCTCTCTCTCTCTCTCCCTCTCTCCCTCTCTCCTCTCTCCCTCTCCCTCTCTCTCTCTCTCTCTCCCTCTCTCCCTCCCCCACCCCGGACCCCTCGCCGGTCAATCATAACCTTTCTTGTGCCCGCCCCCGGCCCATGTGCCGTGCTTCACTCGGCTGGCAATTTCCACCCGACCCCTCCTCCAATACCTACTTCAGACCCCTCCCACGTCAGCAGAATGACTCCTCCCCTCCCCCCAACATCTCCCAATAACCCCACCCCTGACATCTACTGGCTGTATCACAACCCCCACCTGACTCCCTTGACTAGCCAATCTGCTAGCCCGATGACTCATCCCTCTGGCGCCCACTTGTCTCACTCCCATTGTTTCCCCGACTCCATCCCCCCACTCATCAAAACACCAGCCCCCGATCTGACCTACTGGAGCAGTCAGACTAAAATCAGAAAGATCAAACGAGATGGGGACATCAAACAGCAAAGTGAAGCTTCTCGAGGTGTAGTACAGTTCCAGCTGCGTAAACAGAGAAATGTTAACACACGTCCCTTTCTGAGCATTAATAAAGTAACAACACAGTAACACTGTACCTGTATAACACCCACCCCAAAACAAACATAAAAACCCACAAAACTTTAATCCCCATTGCTTACCGGCCACCTTTATGTTACGGTAAAAGCTCCGACAAACAAAAAGAGCATGCCAAAAGGTAAAAGAAAGTGAGAGGGGAATCTCCTCTCCCCCGCACACCCCGTGGGCAAAAGCTGCCAAAAATACAACACAAGGCACCTTTAAAGCAGTAAACAGTCGACCGTCAGTCCAGGCACAGTAGGCATCCTCCCAGACAATACTCTCGGACTCTAGCTTGGGGCCGTTGGTTCTTTTTGCGGGACCAGCCCCATATCCCTCGCGAAGTCCATCGCTTCTTCGGGATCAGAGAAATAGTGGTGTTGGCCCTGATGCGTGACCCAAAGATGAGCCGGGAAGAGCAACCAGACTTCATGTGCTTTTTAAGCAAAACCTCCTTAACTTGTTCAAAGGCTGCTCGATGCCTGGCCACTTCCTGGCTTAGGTCCTGAACACTGTTATTCCACATGCTGCTGCTAGCGCTCTTTGCCCACTGCAACACCCGCTCCTTATCCGTGAACCTGTGGAACCTGATCACCATCGGACCGGAGGGACCCCCTGGACGCATCTGCCTCGCCTGTACTCTGTGTCCCCTTCAGCTCCGGCGGTCGAGGAAAGGCGTCAGCCCCCATCAGCTGCAGCAGCAGGTCAGCCACAAACGCTGTGGCGTCAGCTCCCTCAGCCCCCTCCGGGAGGCCAGTGATCCTCAGATTTTGTCTGCGGGCTCTATTTTCCAGCTCCTCTACTCTGTCCAGCAGTCTCCTCTGCCTCTCCTTCAACCCATCGACTTCTAGCGCAGCAATCGTCTGCGTGTCCGCCTGCTCCTCCACCGCTTCCCCAGCTCCTTTTTTTGTCCTGGGCATCTAATCTCTGGTTCAGTTGATCACTGCCTTCTGAAGTGGGTCCAAGTTATCCCGCTTCAACTCTTCAAAACTGCCCTTAATCACCTGCAGCATGTTTTCCAGCGCTTGCTGGATCGCCGGGTCCGTACGTCCGCCATCTTTGCTCCCGGGTCAGCTTCCACTGCACTTTGCCTTTGTCCTTTACTCTTCCGTTTTCACTGCTTCCTGCTCTCCAGCGCTTCCATGCAGCTCTGCCCGTTACTCAGCCCCTCTGTGGCCGTCTTTCCAGCGCTCAGCCGTCCCGAAAAAACCGGGGAACCAGGTCCACAGCTCCCGCCGGAGTGAGAGCCACCGAATGCGCGCTTACTCACTCATCGCCGCTACCGGAAGTCCTCCTGTGGTGCAAATGTTGCCCATATTATGCTGTAAGTGTTTAAAATGAGTTTGAGCCGTCTCAACCCAGTTCCTGGCAGATACAGGCTCATAGCACAAAACTGTCCCTGATGTGGCACCAAATTAACTGGAATGCTTGGTGCGGAAATTGGAAAAAAATGTCTCCTAAAGTTGATCCAGAAACACTTTGGGACATGGTAGAACAGGTTTTACCTTGTACCTGGCTCTGCTGTACCTGAGTTGAGTGTGCAAGATGCTGCGACTAGAACCTGAAACAGAACATCTTCACCAGTAACATCTGTCACCTTGTTTAGAGCAAAATGGATACAATATACATAGAAAATTGAAGCAGGAGGAGGCCATTGGGCCCTTTGAGCCTGCTTTGCCATTCATAATGATCGTGGCTGATCATTGGGGACATTCTTTCTGAATCTACCCTGTCTAATCCTGTTTGAAGTTTGTAAGTTTCTATGAGATCCCCTCTCGCTCTTCTAAACTCCAATGAATATAATCCAAACTAACTTGGTCTCTCCTCATATGACAGTCCCGCCACCCCAGGAATCAGCCTGGTAAACCCTCGCTGCACTCCCGCGAGAGCAAGAACATCCTTCCTCGAGAAGGAGACCAAAACTGCACACAATACTCCAGGTGTGGCCTCACCAATGCCCTATACAATTGCAGTAAAACTCTATTCCCATACTCCAATCATTTCACTATGAAGGCGAACATTCTATTTGCATTCTTTACTGCCTGCTGTACCTGCGCGCTTACTTTCAGTGACTGGTGCACAAGGCCACCAAGGTTTCGCTGATTATCCACCTCTCAATTCACACCCATTCAAATAATAATCTGCTTCCTATTTTTTCTACCGCAGTGGATAACCTCACATTTATCCACATTATACTGCATCTGCCATGCATGTGTCCACTCATTCAGCCTGTCCAAATCCCGCTGAAGCATCTCTGCATCCTCCTCACAGCTCACCCTCCCACCCAACTTTGTATCACTTGTAAATTGGAAATTATGCATTTAGTTCCCTCGTCCAAATCATTAATCTAATGTGAACAGTTGGGGTCCTAGCGCAGATCACTGTGGTACCCCACTAGTCACTGCCTGCCATTCATTCTGATGTTTTACATCCTGTTTGCTACTCCGCTTTTTAACCATCTCGAGACATTACCCACTGTTTAACATTACATATTAATCTGCTATGTGAGACCTTGTCGAAAGCCTTCTGAAAGTCTAAATAAACCACATCCATCAGTTCTCCCTGGTCAACTCTACTAGTTATATCTTCAAAGAATGGTAGTAGATTTGTCAAGCATGATTTTCCTTTTGTAAATCCATGCTGACTTTGTCTGATTACACCACTGCTTTCCAAATGCTGTGCTGTGAAATCCTTGATAATGGCCTCTAGCAACTTTCCTACTACCAACATTAGGCTCACTGTCTATATTCCCTGTTTTCTCTCTACCTCCTTTTTGAATAGCAGGGTTATATTTGTTACCCTCCAATCTGTAAGAACCATTCCAGAGTCCAAAGAATTTTGGAAAATGACCACCAATCAATCTGCTATTTCTTGGGCCACTTCCTTAAATACTCTGGGATGAAGATTATCAGGCCCTGGAGATTTGGCCGCCTTCAATCCCATTAATTTTCCCCAAACCATTTCTTTACTAATACTAATTTCCTTCAGCTCCTCACTAAAACTTGTGTTTCTCAGAACTTCCGGTAGATTATTCAATATTTTAAAGAAAAGGCTTGACTTGTGAATTTGTACGTATTGTGGAAAGTTATATAAAGCTGTTGTGTAATCTTTTTATTCACAGTGTGGATAACACAGAAGATCCAGTTTATGAAAGTTTAGAGGAATTCCATGTCTTTGTTCTGGCTCACGTGTTACGAAGACCAATTGTTGTTGTTGCAGATACAATGCTGAGGGATTCAGGAGGTGAAGGTTAGTTTTCCTTTACGACGATGGGGTTCTGTGTGTTCATTCAAGGTAATTTTCTCTGGGTGACTCAGTGCTCCACAGGGCAACACCATGGAACAAGCAGCCAGTTGTCTGAGTCCCCGTGGAGCTTTAGCCCTGTCACATTTTGATTTGATTTATTTATTGCCACATGTATCAAGGTACAGTGAAAAGTATTGTTCTGCTTAGTCCTGGCAGATCGCTCCAAGCATGAATACATAGAACATACTATAATAATAGTTATAAAAGATGTAGGAAGATGATCTGTAGGGGAGAGCTCGCATAGAGTCGCCACACTCCGGTGCCATCTTGGAAGAAAATTTAAACTTTTAAAAATCCAGCTGCAGCCTGTGGTTTTCTGTGCGCGATGTCAGTCAGGAAGACCTGGCCCGATTCCCTTGTAGTTGGCCTCTTTGGCTCGATACTGGTGTTTGGAGAAATACTCTATCAGTTCTCTGATCTCTTCGATCCTGCTGCCCAGCCCAGGCTGGTCAGACTGGCCTCTTGCCACATCGCGCAGAAAGCATTCCACTCCCCAATCCGCACAGCGTCCACCGGACTCTCCCTGTAACGTACCGCCGGGGCTGCAGCCCATGGCCCGGCCGTCGCTGAACCAGTCCCTATTTGCCCAGTGGCTCCCACTGCCCAGCAAGCCAGCCGCTTTCCAGTGAGTGAGGACCGTGAGCCCGGCTTCCGAGCCAAGCTGATAGAGATCCAGTAAGAAGTCTTACAACACCAGATTAAAGTCCAACAGGTTTGTTTCAAACACTAGCTTTCGGAGCACTGCTCCTTCCTCAGGTGAATGAAGAGGTATGTTCCAGAAACATATATATATAGACAAATTCAAAGATGCCAGATAATGCTTAGAATGCGAGCATTTGCAGGTAATCAAGTCTTCACAGATCCAGAGATAGGGTAACCCGAGGTTAAAGAGGTGTGAATTGTCTCAAGCCATGACAGTTGGTAGGATTTCGCAAGCCCAGGCCAGATGGTGGGGGACGAATGTAATGCGACATGATCTAAAGTCCCGGTTGAGCCGTACTCATGTGTGCGGAACTTGGCTATAAGTTTCTGATCGGCGATTCTGCGTTGTCGCACGTCCTGAAGGCCGCCCTGGAGAACGCTTACCCGTAGATCAGAGGCTGAATGCCCTTGACTGCTGAGGTGTTCCCCGACTGGAAGGGAACATTCCTGCCTGGCGATTGTCGCATCATGTCCGTTCATCCATTGTCACAGCGTCTTCATGGTCTCGCCAATGTACCACGCTTCAGGACATCCTTTCCTGCAGCATATACGGTTATTGTGAACCGTTTCCATATTTCTCCTCCTCCTTGTCCCTCCTAACCATTCACCTCATAACATCTGCCCTTCTCACCACTATGTTGCTATTTTACATAGATTTTAAACTCTTTGGGATATTTTAATTGCATTGGAACTGAGTTCCATTGAAGCCATTAAAATCAATTCAAGCTGGTTCCATAAACGACAGATTATTTAGAACTATTACAGACACAGTTAGGATCAAGCTGCAAGTTAGACTGGGAGTTCTTCAACAAGGTGGACCTTGTATTATTCAGTTTTAACACATGGCCTTTGAATCTGCAATGCAGCATGCTGCAAATGCGGTGGTCAATACATGGTAAATAAACTATCTGAAATCTCAGAAAATGCTGAAACACTGCAGGCCAATCAGCACCTGAATAAGAAAAGTTAGTTGAGAGTTTGAAGGTTGAATCCTTCATCAGACTGCTGTGAAGATGAGCCCACTGAAACATTGACCTTCTATTCCCGATGGGTTTGCTCAGTATATCCAACAGTTTCTGTCATTTTACATATTATTGCTCTGATTGTTGAAGACATATTTGGGCTTTTTTTTTTGTGGTGTTGTTTCAGCATTTGCACCAATTCCTTTTGGAGGAATTTACTTACCTCTGGAAGTACCCCCCAACAGATGTCACTGCTCACCTTTAGTCTTGGCCTATGATCAGGCCCATTTCTCTGCATTGGTGTCTATGGAACAGAATGATCAACAAAGGGAACAAGGTATGGTTTTTGTATCTTCTCACCTATTGTTAATGCATGGTACCAAAAACTCAGTTGACAAGATTGTAGCACAGTTTCACCAATGTAGAATGCAAACATGGCGATCATTCAGATTTTCCACTGAGACCTAGAAATTTAGAGAGGCAGATTCAAGGAGGCTCTTTGTTCAACACTAGGTTTTAATATTTATTCAACTTGGGCAAATCCAGGTAAGATTCAATTACTCATGTTATAATTATTTTTTTTGTAAAAGTAAGTAGAAAAAAATTTCCATCCTGGAGTTTGCTTTCCTATTGTTGCACCTTCATTTAGCTGGGTAGAGTGAGGAATGGGCCAGACCTGCACCACCTACAGAAACTCCGAGGGTGTCTCGGACCTTAAGGACCAGTTTGTACCTGCAATGGAGAGGAACGTCGCTCCCCACATACCCAGTTTTTGGTTCATTATACCTACGCCTTACAGTTTTCTAACACATTGCTCTGGTCCCTCCAAACCATATACCCAGCAGCTTTAGACCCTCTGACCTGACTGTGAAGGGGACAAGTGGATCAGTCATTCCAGTTCCCAAAGAACATGGTCTCACTCTTGCACCACAATTTAGATTGGCTCCCAAAGCCACGTTCTTGAAGGTCACATCAAAATATCTAGCATTGGGGAAGTTCTGCAGATGTCCACCAAGCCGAATCCTCTGTAACCGAGAAGGATTGGCTTAAAGAAGAAGGAACGGTCAATGGGTGTATGTTCTTTCACTGCCACCCTGATGATGTTACCTACCCCCTGGTTTGAGGCTTGACTGGTTACAGCCACACCTCTTAAGTTTCCGATTTTAGGCACTGAAGCCCCTTCAAGGAGAACAAACAACAACCGCAGAGATTCCAAAACCAAAGGGTAAGAAGTAAAAAAATCTCCTCCCCCCCCCCCCCCCCCCCCCCGATGAAATGAAACCCATATTGGGAGATCATTGACTTCCCCCTGCCAGGAGGTAGGTTTTTTGTTGCAAAAATAATCATCTCTGAAAGACAAGCTAAAAAATATTTAAAGTTGTTATAACAGTAAAGTGCAATGATTTTCGCATTTTCTTGTGAGGTGAAGGTGTACACTGCTTCAATTCAGTAATGAGAACGTTTCACACATTTCAATATTTTCATTACAATTCTTTTCATACTACCTATCCTCTTAACCCAATAAACCCACTGAACATTTTGGACACAAAGGGACAATTTATCATAGCCAGCCTGCACAACTTTGGACTGTGGGAGGAAACCGGAGCACCCAGACTTGCAGACTCCACACGGACAGTGACCCAAGCCGGGAATCGAACCTGGGTCCCTGCCATTGTGAGGCCGCAGTGCTGACCACTGTGGTGCGTCAATAGAGTTGCATACGGTTAAGATTAAGCCCACAGTCGGAGGGGTTTTACACGGTTACCAGCCCCTCAGTGAACATTGGCTGAAAGGCATCCTTCAGCGTGTAGTCCTGGACCTTGGAGCGTACCAGTCTGCAACACTTGGTCAAGGAAAATTCTTTACACTGGAAGATCAATATGTTTCGGGCAGACCAAAGAGCATCTTCTACCGAGTCGATGATCCTCCAGCAGCAGTTGATATTTCTGTGCGTCTGTCTGAGCACAGAGTCCTGTGTCACTGAGCTGTGTGGAATGAACCTCAACAAAAACCACTGCATCTCTTGCCAGACATTTCACAAGGAGGTGTGCAGCTATCTCATTCCCCTTCCCTCACCCCCTCCCCTGAGCCAGTCCGAGGGCAGCATGCGGTGGCGCTGAGACCTCGGGCATGCATGAAGGATCTGACTGGAGGGCCCTTTTCACCACCAGCCAAGCTAGGTCTTGGTGCTGTTTGAAAGCTGTGGTGATGTGGCATTCTGCCAAATGACTGACGGTCTGCTCAGAGAACCATCCAACATCATCCACCGTCTCATTTTCCCTGAGGGCATCGAGGACATTACATAAGGATAGAACTGAAAATACAGATATAAGATGCTGGAAATACATATCTGACCAGTCAGTAACAAAGATTATTATTGTTATTATATTGAGAGAGAAAAGCCAGGTCAGCATTTTATATGGCTCCTTCCTCAACAGCCTTTTTCTCTTTACAGAAGCTGACTGATTTTCTGATTGTTTGTGTGGTTTAATCTAATTTGTAATGAATGCTAAGGGCGCCTCCTATTAAATATCTGAATGATTGGTAGTCCTGGGAAGGAAATAAATCTTGTCCAGATTAGTTTTGTATCTGTCTGTTGAATCCGATGCCATTGACCTGAGGGGGGAGATTAATGGATCACAGTTTTTCTTGGTGTTACTGAATGATTATGCGTGAAGCCCCGCAAACGATTCAGTAAATGGGTTAGGGTTAGGGTTATGAGCTTGTCCATGTAGTGATTCCAATTCCCACCTGTGAAGGAAACATCTTAGTTTCTGCTCTGTCTTCACATTTAAAGGACATAAATTGATGTGCAATTTAATGCAGGGCAAACTATCAGGAAACTACTCCCATATTACCATGGCACAGATATAAAAGCAAGTTATACTCCTGTGCTATCACATGGTAGCCATTAAGAGACACAGATGAAATACATTCAAAGAAATCTCAGTTTCACAATTTTAGATTAATAGTCCTCAGTAAGATTGCAAAGGAAAATGTATTTCTGCATTCTAATAATTGACTTTATCTTGGTCTTGAAGAGAAATGACTACTCTTTAAAATTAAGTTTTATTCTCTATGTTGCGCTGATGTTTTCTGTCATTTAGCTGCAATTCCCTTGACTGACTCCGAACACAAACTGCTACCGTTGCATTTTGCAATGGATCCCAAGAAAGATTGGGAATGGGGAAAGGATGACAACGACAACACCAAATTGGCCAAGTGAGTGGATTTAATATCATAATTTCAAAGCATGATCCTTTAGCCTTTGAGGAAAAACAAATCGTATACAGACGCAATGTATAGAATTGAACCCTGCAATCCATAGTGTGTGCATGAGTAACTTCATGAGGACTCATTTTTCAATTGCAAGTTTTCCACACTGGCTCTCAGCTTCACCCGACAATTTATTCAAATGTGAGGGCATAAAACATTGGATCATTTTGCTTCGTGTCATTTCACAACTGGGATTGTTAGACTTGCCACTGACCATGGCTTTCCCTTCAAACTTAGTTAATTTGTTTTCTTTGTGGATGTTTTGTCACTCTGCATTTTTTTCTTCTAGTTTAATCCTTTCCCTGGAAGCTAAGCTTCACCTACTGCACAGCTATATGAATGTCTCCTGGATTTGTATTCCTGCTGAAACAAGGGTAAAGTATTTCCCACTTTTAAATGGAAGGGACAGAGAATTTTGCTTTGATTCATGTGGTTTATTGAGCATTTCTCCAGTGATACTACGCAACAGACATTTCATCAATTCACATGAAAAATGTTTACAGACTACTGAGTAATATCACGATGAAAACCTTTTATTTAATGCGCTCATTACATACTCCAGACTTGTATTACCCGTTTATTTTCAGTGAGTTAATGCTTCCATAGAGTGAATAAAAGAGCTTGCTATGTTTGATTTTTTTATTTGCACCATCTTCTGCAGTGAGATTTCCAGCCTGTTAGTTTTTTAATGCTACTTGAGTGATTTCACAGCTGTTAGTGATTTGCTAAATGAACATTGGAGATATGGGCCAGGATTTTCCGATCCCCGGCCAAGTTCTGACGCCGGCGTGAAAAGCGGCGGCAACCGCTCCGGCGTCAACGGTCCTCGATCATCAGATATGCTCCCCTTCCTAGGGGGCTAGGTTGGTGCACACTGCGCCGGCGTGATTCCGCGCATATGAGTGGGTTCCCATCTCCTTACCGGGCCCCGGGCAATATGGCGGAGCCCGGCGCGGAGGAACATAAGCCCTCACGGAACCAGCTTGCCCGCCAATTGGTAGGCCCTGATTGTGGGCCATGCCACCATGGAGCCCCCCCCCCTTTATTTTCTCGAGACTGAGAAATCCAGCCATGACACTAACCCAGGTCTCTACACTCTTTGGGGGGGGCTTTGAGTCCCCCCCCCCACATTAACAAGATCCGTCTCTGGACTACCAGGAAGGCAAAGGCCAGCCTCTTTCGCCCCTCTGAACTCCCAGCTCTTCCGACACTCCAAAGATCGCTACCTCCGGACACGGCACCACCCGTGTTTTTAGCATGGTGGACATTGCCTTAGCAAAACCCTGCCAAAACCCTCTAAGCTTCAGGCATGCCTAAAACATGTGGACATGATTTGATGGGCTTCCCGTGCACCTCGCACACCTATCTTAAACTTAGAACTGTACAGCACAGTACAGGCCCTTCGGCCAATGATGTTGTGCCGAACTAGTCAGAAAATAAAATCAAATCAACCTACCCCCAATCATTCTAGTGCATTCCATATGCCTATCCAATAACCGCTTGAAAGTACCTAAAGTGAGCGACTCCACTACCATAGCTGGGAGTGCGGTCAAAGCTCCAACCACTCTGAGTAAAGAACCTACCTCTGAAATCCCTCCTATATCTTCCACCATGAACCTTATAGTTATGTCCCCTTGTAACAGCTACATCCACCTGAGGAAAAAGTTGCTGAACGTCCACTCTATCTATCCCTCTCATCATCTTATACACCTCAATTAAGTCACTTCTCATCCTCCTTCGCTCCAATGAGAAAAGCCCTAGCTCCCTCAATCTTTCCTCATAAGGGGGCAGCACGGTGGCCTAGTGGTTAGCACAACCGCCTCACGGCGCCGAGATCCCAGGTTCGATCCCGGCTCTGGGTCACTGTCCGTGTGGAGTTTGCACATTCTCCCCGTGTCTGCGTGGGTTTCGCCCCCACAACCCAAAAATGTGCAGAGTAGGTGGATTGGCCACGCTAAATTGCTACTTAATTGGAAAAAATAATTGGGTAATCTAAATTTAAAAAAAAAAAAATCTTTCCTCATAAGACCTCACGGCTCTTAAACTCAATCCCCCTGTTAATAAATGCTAACACACTATAGGCTTTCTTCACGGCTCTATCCACTTGGGTGGCAACTTTCAGATATCTATGGACATGAACTCCGAGATCTCTGTTCCTCCACATTCTTCAGAACCCTGCCGTTAACCCTGTAATCTGCATTCAAATTTGTCCTGCCAAAATGAATCACCTCACATTTGTCAGGGTTAAACTCCATCTGCCACTTTTCAGCCCAGCTCTGCATCCTGTCAATGTCGCTTTGCAGCCTACAACAGCCCTCCACATTATCCACGACTCCACCAATCTTGGTGTCATCAGTAAATTTACTAACCCAACCTTCAACTCCATCATCCAAGTCATTGATAAAATTCACAAATAGCAGAGGACCCAGCACTGATCCCTGTGGTACACCGCTGGTAACTGGTCTCCCGTCTGAAAATTTTCCATCCACCACCACCCTCTGTCTTCTATGTGATAGCCAGTTACTTATCCAATTGGCCAAATTTCCCTCTATCCCATACCTCCTTACTTTCTGCATGAGCCGACCATGGGGCACCTTTTCAAACGTCTTACTAAAATCCATGTATATGACATCAACTGCTCTACCTTCATCTATGTACTTAGTTACCTCCTCAAAGAATACAATCAAACTTGTGAGGCAAGACATACCCCTCACAAATCTGTGCTGACTATCCTGGATTAAGCTGTTTCATTCCAAATTATCATAAATCCTATCTCTCAGGACCCTTTCCAATAATTTACCTATGACCAAGTAGACTAACCGGCCTACAATTCCCAGGGTTATACCTATTCCCTTTCTTGAACAAGGGGTCAACGTTCGCCTCTCTCCAGTCTTCTGGCACTATTCATGTAGACAGTCAGGACATAAAGATGAAAGCCAAAGGCTCTGCAATCTCATTCCTCGCCGCCCAAAGAATCCTAGGATATATCCCATCAGGCTCAGGGGACTTATCTATCCTCAGGCTTCTCAAAATTTCTAACACATCTTCCTTCCCAATATCTACCTCCTCCAGCCTACCAGCCTGTATCGCACTATCCTCCTCAACAACATGGCCCCTCCTTTGTGAACGCTGAAGAAAGGTATTCATTTAGGGCCTCTCCTTTATCTTCCGACTCCATGCACACGTTCCCACTACTGCCCTTGACCGGTCCTAACTTCACCTTCGTCATTCTTTTATTCCTCACATAAGTGTTAAAGCCTTGGGGTTTTCCTGATCCTACCCGCCAAAGACTTCTCATGCCCCCCTCCTAGCTCTTCTAAGCCCTTTCTTGAGCTCCTCCCTAGCTATCTTGTATCCCTCAAGTGCCCTAACTGAACCTTGTTTTCACATCGGTACATAAGCCCCCTTCTTCCTCTTGACAAGACATTCAACCTCTTTTGTAAACCATGGTTCCCTCACTCGACCACTTCCTCCCTGTCTGACAGGGACATACATATCAAGGACACACCGTATTTGCTCCTTGAACAAGCTCCACATCTCAATTGTGCCTATCCCTGACAGTTCCTGTTTCCATCTTATGCTCCCCAATTCTTGCCTAATCGCATCGTAATTACCCTTCCCCCAGTTATAAACCTTGCCCTGCCGTATGTTCCCATCCCTCTCCATTGCTATAGAGAAAGTCACCGAATTGTGGTCACTATCTCCAAAGTGCTCTCCCACAACCGAATCTAACACTTGGCCCGGTTAATTACCCAGTACCAAAACCAATGTGGCCCCGCCTCTTGTTGGTCTATCCATATATTGTGTGAGGAAAACCTCCTGCACACACTGGATAAAAACAGCCCCATCCAAACTATTCGAATTATAGTGGTTCCAATCAATCTTTGAAAAGTTAAAGAGACCCATGAAAACTACCCTGTGACTACCGCACCTATCCAAAATCTGCATTGCAATCTTTTCCTCCACATCTCTGTTACTGTTTGGGGGCTTTTAGAAAACTCCTAACAAAGTGACCGCTCCTTTCCTATTTCTAACTTCAGCCCACACTACCTCAGTGGACAGATCCTCCTCAAACTGCCTTTCTGCAGCCATTATACTATCCTTGATTAACAATGCTACTCCTCCACCTCTTTTAGCACCTTCCCTAATCTTACTGAAACATCTAAACCCTGGAACCTCCAACAACGATTCCTGCCCCTGTTCCATCCACGTCTCCGTAATGGCCACAACATCGTAGTCCCAGGTACCAATTCATGCTTCAAGTTCACCAACCTTATTCCTGATGCTCCTTGCATTGAAGTAGACACACTTCAAACCACCTTCATGCCTGCCGGTCCACTCTTGTGACCTTGGTACCTTCCTCAGTACTGCACTACCCTCTACTTCCTGAACTCCAGCAACGCTATCTGCTGGACTACAAATCAGTTTCCCATTCCCCTGCCAAATTAGTTTAAACCCCCCTGAAGAGCCATAGCAAATTTCCCTCCCAGGATATTGGTGCCCCTCTGGTTCAGGTGTAACCCTTCCTGTTTGTACAGGTCCCACCTTCCCCAGAATGTGCTCCAATTATCCAAGTAACTGAAACCCTCCCTCCTACACCATCCCTGTAGCCACGTGTTTAACTGCACTCTTTCCCAGTTCCTCACCTCGCTAGCATGTGGCACTGGCAACAAACCAGAGATGACAACATGGTCTGTTCTGGCTCTCCGCTTCCACCCTAGCTCCCTGAATTCCTGTTTTACATCCCCGTCCCTTCCTATGTCGTTGATACCGATGTGTAGCACGACTTGTGGCTGCTCCCCTTCCCCTTTAAGGATCCTGAAAACACGATCAGAGACGTCACGGACCTTGGCACCTGGGAGGCAACACACCAACCGTGAGCCTCTATCGTTGCCACAGCACCGCCTATCTGTACCTCTAACTATAGAGTCTCCAATAACTAATGCTCTCCTGCTCCCCCCTTCCCTTCTGAACCACAGGGACAGACTCAGTGCCAGAGACCTGGTCACCGTGGATTACCTCTGGTAGGTCCACCCCCCCCACCCCAAGACAGTATCCAAAGCGGTATACACGTTATTGAGGAGAACAACCACAGGGGATCTCTGCACTGACTGCTTCTTCCACCTCCTTTTATTTTTTTATTTAGAGTACCCAATTAATTTTTTCCAATTAAGGGTCAAATTAGCGTGTTCAATCCACCTACCTTGCACATCTTTGGGTTGTGGGGGCGAAACCTACGCAAACACGGGGAGAATGTGCAAACTCCACACGGACAGTGACCCAGAGCCGGGAGTGAACCTGGGACCTCAGCGCCGTGAGACTGCAGTGCTAACCCACTGAGCTACCGTGCTGCCCTTCCACCTCCTTTTAAACGGCACCCAGCTACCTTCATTCTCAGGAGTAACTACATCCCTGAAGCTACTATCTATAACCGACTCTGCATCCCGTAGGATCCTCAGTTCATCCAGCTCCCTAACAAGGTTTTTGAGGAGCTGGAGATGGTGCACTTCCTGCAGGTGAACTCAGCAGGGCCACTGACGGTGTCCCTCACCTCGAACTTCCTCCAGGAGGAACATTGCACTGCCCTCTCTGCCATCCCTTCCATTTATCCACTTGATAATTACAGAGAGGAGAAAAAAAAAGAGCTTACCTGATTTTCACTCTCCCCGCAGGTTAGAGGTGGTGGAAGGGCGGAGAGAGGAAAAGGAAAGAAAAGCTTACCTCACCAACTCACCACAGTCTTTTTTTTTTTGGTTAGAGGAGGAGGATGGGCGGGAGACACTACCTGTGTAGTGTCTCGGGTTTAGCCACTGCCTGAAATATATTAGTTCTAGAAACTCACCCGACTGCAGCTTTCCACAATACACTCCCCGCAACAGCCAGTCAGCATCGCTGCTCTGCCGCCCTCTGCAGGATCTTCTACCCTGAAAGACTTGCTCATCCTAGCCACTGTCATGTGTACCGGGTGGACTACCTTAAATTGGATCAGGCTGAGCCTGGCACATGATGAGGAGGTATTAACCCTGCTTGGGGCATACGCCCACCTCTATCTCTCCTCCTAACTCGTCCTCTCGCGTGCCCTTAAGCTCCTCCACCGGAGTTTCCTCCGCCTCCGAAAGCTCCTGGTAAATATCTGAAACCTTCCCCTCTCCCACCCAGGTACTGGAGACTACTCTATCCTGTATCCCCCTTGGCAGCAGCAGCGAAAAGGCCGGCACCTGTTTTCTCAGGAAGTCTTGCACCTGCAAATACCTAAACCTGTTCCCTGCTGGCAATTTAAATTTATCCTCCAAGGCTTTCAAGCTGGGAAAGTTCCCATTTATAAATAAATCCCCCATCCTTCTAATTCCTGCCCTTTGCCAAATCCAGAACCCACCATCCAGCCTACCCGGTACAAACCTGTGCTTATTATAAATCGGGGTCCAAACCGATGCTCCCTTCACTCTCTTGTATATCCTCCATTGCCCCCAGATTCTAGAGCCGCCGCCACCACCGGACTTGTGGAGTATCGGGACGGCGAGAACGGAAGAGGTGCTGTTATCAGTGCTCCCAGACTGATGTCTTTACATGACGCCGCCTCCATCCGCTCCCACGTCGACCCCTCCCCCACTACCCACTTCCTAATCATGGCTATATTAGCCGCCCAGTAGTAATTGCATAAGTTTGGCAGCACCAACCCACCCTCCCCCGACTGCACTCCAGCAACACTTTCTTCACTCGCGGGGTTTTACCTGTCCATTCAAACCAGCCCTTTCCAGTTCTTAGAGGCTCTTAACGCCATGGCCAATAGCTCTATGGTCAGAGCAAACCGTAACAGGGAGATGGGGCACCCTTATGCGTCCCTCGGTGTAGTTTAAAACACCCCGACCTCAGCCGGTTTGTACATTCACTCGCTACTGGTGTCTGATAGAACAACCGCACCCAGTCAATTAAGCCCTTACTAAACCCAAACCTTGCCAGCGCCTCCCACAGGTAATTCCACACCACCCGATCAAAAGCTTCTC
>NC_052169.1:929822-970988 GCF_902713615.1 Scyliorhinus canicula | reverse complement strand
TCTCCGCATCCATCACCTCCACCTCCTCTTCTTCTGAGGGCATCATAATAACATTTAAAAGCCTTCGAAAATTAGACTTGAGTTGCCTGCCCTTAACAAATCCCGTCTGGTCTTCCCCTATCACCCCTGGGACACAGTCCTCTATCCTTGTGGCCAGTATCTTGGCCAGCAGTTTGGAGTCCACATTCAGTAGAGAAATCTGCCTGTATGACCCTTATTCCTTCAGATCCTTCTCCTGTTTCAGGATCAATGAAATTGAGGCCTGTGAATTTGTTGGGGGGAGGACTCCCTTCCTTCTCTCTTGCTTTGTTAAATGTCCTTACCAGCCGTGGGCTCAATATCTCTGAAAACTTCTTACAGAATTCCACCGGGTAGCCATCAGGCCCCAGGGCCTTGCCCGACTGCATGCCCACCAGCCCCTTGATTATTTCCTCAATCTCAATTGGGGCTCCCAGCCCTTCCACCAGATCCTCATCTACCCTCGAACCTCAACCGATCCAAAAACTGCCTCATTCCCTCCATCCCAGCCGGGGATTCCGACTCATATAATTTACTATAGAAGTCTCGAGCACCTTCATTCACCCCCGCTGGATCCAGGACAGTAGTCCCGACTCGAGTCTTTACTTTACCTATCTCCCTGGCCACCTCCCTTTTCCTGAGCTGGTGCGCCAACATTCTGCTAGCCTTTTCCCCGTACTCATAAATCCCCCCCCCCCCCCCCCCCCCCCCCCCCCCCCCCCTTGCCTTCCTCAACTGTTCCATCGCTTTCCCTGTGGTCAACAGACCAAACTCCACCTGTAACCTCCTCCGCTCCCTCAGTAGCCCCGCACTCGGGGCCTCCGAGTAGCTCCTGGAACACCTCCTCCACTAATGTATCCCTCTTAGCCCGTTCCACCTTTTCTCTGTGGGCCTGTATTGAGATTAATTCCCCTCGGATCACTGCCTTCAGAGCTTCCCAAACCGTCGCTGCGGAGACCTCCCCCAGATCATTTGTTTTCGGATAGTTCTGGATGGACTTGTTAACCCGCCCACAGACCGCTTTGTCCGCTAGCAACCCCACATCCAGTCTCCACAGCGGGCGTTTCCCTCTCTCCACACTAACCTGTAGATCCACCCAGTGCGGGGCATGATCCGACACTGCGATTGCTGAGTACTCAGTATCCACCACCTTCGATATTAACGCCCTGCTCAGAACAAAAAAAGTCGATACGAGAGTATACCTTGTGGACATGTGAGAAAAAGGAAAACTCCTTCTCCCTTGGCCGTACTCCATGGGTCTACTCCCCCATCTGTTCCATAAACCCCTTCGATTCCTTTGCCGCAGCCGGCCTCCTCCCTGTCCTGGATTATGACCAGTCCAATTCCGGATCAATGACTGTGTTAAAGTCTCCTCCCATGATCAGGTTATGTGACTCTAAGTCTGGGATCTTACCTAATACCCGCCTCATAAATTCCACATCGTCCCAATTCAGAGATTGTATGTTCATGAGTACCACCTGCACCCCCTCCAGCTTCCCCATTCACTATTATGTACCTACCCCCCAATGTCTGACACGATTCTCCCTGCCTCAAATGCCACTCATTTGTTGATCAAAATCGCTCCCCCCCCTCCCCCCCCGGTCTTTGAGTCAAGCCCGAGTGGAATACTTGGCTAACCCAAGTATGTCCCTTCCTCAATCTCATCTAGTCTGTAACCATTAGGTGCGCCTCTTCTAGCATTGCCACGTCCGCTTTCAGCTCCCTCAAATGTGCAAACATGCGAGCCCTCTTGACCAGCTCAGCGCCATCACCCTTATTAGGACAGCCTCTAGCTCGCGCCTTCCACCTCCTCGAGCCCCCCCCCCCCCCCCCCCCCCCCCCCCCCCCCCCCCCCCCCCCCCCCCCCCTCCTCCTCCTCGGGCAGTCGCCGTTCCCGACCTCCCATTTATTCCCTAGTAACAGTTCCTCCCCTGTCAGCAAAGCCGCAACCTCCCCCCCCCCCCCCCCCCAGCAAAAACACTAGAAACCCAACACCCGCAAGCCAAGCTCTAGCTTAACACCTGCCCACCCCCCACTGTGCTTCTGAGAGTCAGCTGACCCATGCTGACTTGATAGTGCCTGCCCCCGGCACCAAGTAGGCTGTCTCCCCATTGTTCTCTTCCCTCTCCCCCCACATGGATAAACATTTTGAAAGCACACATTCCCCAGTAAACAAACATCAGAAAAAACAGTGAAGAAACAGCCACTTTCGAAAAATAATCACCCAAAAAGCAGAACCAATCCCAAAGCCCATCCCGCCCTCTGACCAGCTCCCTGCAAGATAAAGTTGCCGTTAGCCATCCAAACAGCCGCTTATTGCACATAGCAGTACTTACATTTATACAACCCAGGACGACAAATCGCCGTTACAGTACTTCTCCAAGGCTTCAGTGTCTTTTAATTCTCCTCCAGCCTCTTCTTTAATAAAAGTCCATACTTCGTCTGGTGTTTCAAAGTAGAAGCCTAGTTTCTCATGTGTGATCAACAGATGGACTGGGTACAGCATCCCAAACTTCACCCCCTTTTTAAAGAGGGCTGTTTTTTGCCTGAATAAACCTGTCATAATATCCACTCCGGTATATAATGAAGTTCAGACAGGCAATGATTGACACACAGGATGACCAGTAAGCATACAGAACAGAGCAGCCAATCACCAGACAGGACACTACCACTATAAAGCAAGAGGGCACTAGGTTTCCCGTTCTCTCTGGACCCAGCCACTGAGACAGTCAGAGTCCACGAGCTAGCCAGTGCAAACCATGCGGTAGCTAGTTAGTCTGGTCAGGCTAGCACTAGGTCTCCAGTCAGTTCAGTATAGTGTCGACCCACAGCTGAGCATGTATATTAGTTATGTCGTTGAATAAAATCGTGTTGGATCTTCTCCAGTGTTAGAGGTCTGTCTCTAGCCACACTACATCAAGTGCAGTCCACGTCGAACCAACCTGCCTAACACATCAAAACCCAGCTCGTCTCTTGGCCGGATCCGCGCCCAGGTCCTGATAAATGCGCAGCTCACAGTTCTCCCATTTGCTGCTCCATTCCTTTTTGGCTCACCGCAGAACGTGTTCCTTGTCCAGGAAATAGTGAAAGTGTCCAATCATGGCCCTCGGCGGCTCGTTCACTCGGGGCTTCTTCACGAGGGCTCTGTGCGCTCTATCCATTTCCAGGGGCCGAGGGAACGCCTCGGCCCCCATCAACTTCTCTAGCATGTCCGTCACGTAAGTCCTCGCACCCGATCCCTCACTGCCTTCAGGGAGGCCGACCATGCTAAGATTCTGCCTCCTGTTCTCCAGGTCCTTCAGCTTCTCCTGCATTCTTTTCTGGCGGTCGTTCATCAACCCCACCTTGGTCTCCAGCACGGTTATGTACATCTTGTGCTCGGACACCTTTTTCTCCACCTCCTGGATCGCTCTCCCGTGGGTCTCTTGATTCTACACAACTTGATCAATTGAAGCCTTAATCAGGTCCAGCGAGTCCTTCAGTGTGGTGAAGCAATCTTCGAAAAACTTCACCAGCTAATCCGTTGACCACTGTGCTGTCTCCCCGCGCGCGGCCCTGCTTCACCGCCATGCTTTCCCGTGTTATCAACTCTGCTCGCGTCTTCCTTATAGGACTTTGTCTTCTCACACGGCCACTTCTGGTCCAATTCTCCATTCACCGGAGGGGGATTTCTCCTTACTGTCTCACTCTTCACCGATTTATCCCATGAAATCCGGAAAAAAACAGGGGAAAGAGGTCCATAAGTTCGGGAACTATCAAATGTGCGACCTACTCCTCCATGACCACCACCGGAAGTTCAGCCATGAACTTTCACTTCCCATCCTATTGTTACAGAGCCAATTTTGACTAAGAACAATCTTAATCTGGCTGCAATTGTTATTTGCTAATGTAAAATAAATTAGTAGTCTTGTAAGTACAATTCCTACAAAGCAGAAGGCAGCTATTTGTCCCATTGAGTCTGCACCAACCCCACCTAGGCCTGCACCCCGGTCCCATCCCCATAACCTGCACATCCCTGGACACTTGGGAGCAATTTTAACATGGCCAATCTACCTAACCTGCACATCTTTGGACAGTGGGAGAAAACTGGAGCACCCGGATGAAACCCACGCAGACACTGGAAGAAAGTGCAAACTCCCACAGCCACTCCCTGGCGCTGTGAGACAACAGTGCTAACCACTGTGCTGCCCTGGGACTAAAACATGAAGTTATCAGTAGCTTGTGCTGTTGTTTGGTCACTGTTGGCTTCTATCAGACAATGTATGCGTAGATGCCAAATCACAATTGTGGAGTCTTCTTGTGACCAAATATCCTACTGGCACTAATTGTCTAAACTTACAGACATATTGGCAATTTGGGTGGGACGCTGGATTGTAATTGATCATATCAACAAATATTGTGTAAACTGTGGGACAAAATTATTACAGCAATCTAATAGTAATATGGTAGTTATTTTTATGATTAGTATTGTTTTACAGTGTGTGTGTGTTGTTGAGGTTATTTATAAATTGTTTGTTCTCATAGGCACCTTTGGCCCAGCCGGAATCACCAACTGCTTCAGTAGGAGAGGATGTCCATTCACTGTCTGACTCCGAGTCAGACAGAGACAGCATCTGCAGCAACTCGAACCTGAATGGGAACAAAATTCAGAAAGAAAAAGATAAAAGAGATAAACAAAAGAAGGACAAGGAAAGGAATAGGACAGATTCTGTTGCAAACAAACTCGGGAGCCTTAGCAAAACTCTGGGGATTAAAATAAAGAAGAACATGGGAGGACTCGGAGGACTGGTGCATGGAAAGATCAGCAAAGGAAACTCCAGCAATGGGCGGAATGGAGAGAATGCAGAGAAAGTCAAGAAAAAAGAATCCAACAAATCTAGTAAAGGAAGTAGGGAGGAGTCATCACAATCTGCAAGTTCATCTCCCACTGACAAGTCAAATATCTCTGTTAAAACTTCAGTAGAGAAACAAACGGACCAGTGGAAGTACAGCACTGATGTCAGACTCAGCCTCAATATACTGAGAGCTGCTATGCAGGGAGAGAGGAAGTTCATTTTTGCCGGTCTTCTGTTGACAAGCCATAGGCACCAGTTTCACGAGGAGATGATTAATTATTACTTGACTACCGCTCAGGAGCGTTTCAATGCAGAACGGGTGCAAAAACGTAAAGAGGCAGACAAAAAAGCTTCCAGTAACTCCACATGTAAAAAGGTGGAACAAGAGCCATCTCAGAGAAGCAAGATAGAACCAAATTCTCAGGAGGACCGTCTTCAAGGCTCTTTTCAAAGCCATACGGGTCAGCTGAGTTCAAAAATACAGGAAAGGCGTGACCAGACACAAGAGACCAATTCACCACACAACAGTGAAATTCCTAAAACTGGCACTCTCACCTCAGCCCACTTTACCCACACGCCAGCTTTGTTGCGACCTGTCCACGTGTCTGAGGTTAAATCTCAATCATTGAGCTGCCAAGTTAACAATCAGCCGCCTGTCATCAGCTCCTTGAAAACATGTGCAACATACCCGCAGCATAATCGCTCGCTGTCTTATCAAAGTTACTGCCCTGTGGGCCTCTCCGGCTTCCCCACTGTGGAAACCGTGGAGCCTCTGAAGTGTTTGCTGCCCCCCGAACACAAAAGTCACACATATACCAATGGGTTTGGTACAGGTGATGTTCATGACTCCTTGGAATATGCAGATGATGACGTTTCGTCTGTGTGGCAGAGCGCAGAGAAAGCCAAAGGGCGAGGCGTGGCAGCTGCCTCCAATTCCCTCCAACAAAACCGATGCAAACAGCACAACTGCCCCTTCTATGGCCGTCTAGAGACAGAATCTTACTGCTCCTACTGCTACAAAGAGGAGCTCAAACGCAGGGAAAGAGGAAACAAGTCTATTTGACTGAAAATTTTGTTCCAGTTTTTCCATATTAACCAAGTCCATAATTACAAATATTTTGATGGAGCAATTTAATAAGTAGAGCATCCATTTATAAGTCTTTAGCCTATGGAGGAAAGTCTGTTCATTACATTTTGAGAGTCCTCGCGTTGTGCTGCAGTCATATCTATTAGAACAGTTTCCAACCTCGTATTTAAAATTAATGCTCCCGTCCCTAATTCCTGGGCAACGTGAGATCTTTTCATATTGTTAATCCATGGACTGTTACCAAATAGTTGACTATATTCCTACATGTATTTTTTTTTTAATTACACTACAGGAAAATAAATGCCAGGAGATGATTTGCACATTAGTTACCAATGTAAAGGTGAGATGGTGACATAGAGCAGAAAATAACCATTTATTTATGTGTTTGTGAACTAGAAGATGCATTATGACCAGAATTTACAAGCAAAAGTTAAAACTTGTAATATAGAAATTATTTTTATATTATTTTCACAAATGTGCTGCAAAGCAATATTTTGCGCTTTTTATTAAAATAAAACACAGTTGCCACTTTAATAGATGATTTAATTGCAGAAACTGTTAACTAGAGGCGTACGATAGAGCTTTGTAATGTGTGTTTATAGCTCCAGTGGACTTGAGGAGTGGCTCGCGCGTTCATACATTTTGTACTTTGTAAACATGCAATTTTATTTGAGAAATGGGTTTTTCTGAAACTTGCTTCCAATGTTTTGACATGGCCTCGATCCTTTGTTGTGCTGTTAAACATCTGTTGCACCGTCTTGCAGTGACTGCAGTCATTTGCTCTGCTATTTCAGCCAAGAATCTCAAGCGGACTGCATTCTGATGTATCTATCTCTATCTCTAGTGTGCATCCGTCACACTGTAGGCATCACACTTTGTCACAAATGCAAAGCAATTGTAGAAAAGAGGAAGAAAGCCACTTTGCTGGGTTCTTCTGACCTAGAGTCAGAGACCTGGACCCAGAACTTTACAAGCAGTTACACGTGGCCTGTGATTGATGTCAAAAAATCTCGAGCAGTTGCAACTGCCTGAATTTGGCTTTTCATAGCATCTACCAACAGGGAATATTCGAGCAGAAGCCTGACAGGGACAGATTAGGTTAGTAACTAAACATTGCAACAGTGCTCCAGATGCGGACTTTCTGTGAACATGCAATGGGATGCCATAGCGTCTACTAGCCTTCTTTTGAAAAACGTTAAGACAGAATATTTCTGTGCAGCTTTTATTTTCAAGTGATTTTGTGTTTCTGATTTAATATGAGGATAAAGCTCATGGGAATATTTCCTTCTGTAATAATCTTAGCACTATGCACACAATGTCAAAAGCAAAAATGAAGAGATGGGGTTCCTGAGTAGGTCAGGCAACATCTCTGGAGCCTTTAATGGGTCTGTTTCTCTCGCCAGCAATGTTGCCTGACCTGCTGAGTATTTCCAGCATTTTATGATTTTATTTCAGATTTCCAGCATCCATAGTATTTATTTTTGTGTAAATGGGGATTCCTCTTTGCTTCCTCCCAAGTAAGTTTCCCATTGGGCAGTGCTGGGGTCAAGGATTGACTTCATTGCCCATTTAATCCACTAAAAAGTGCACAAATATTAGTGAACCTGCACACATGCCTTCACTGAGATTCTCTGTTAACCTTGCTGTTTATATTACTGAATGGCTTGGCTCTCCCAATTTACATTTATACAGGAAATGAGCCCCACAGCAGAATGTGCACATTTAGGTTCCAATGTGGGGTAAGATGTCTCCTCTTGTTTATCCAGAAGTGTTGGGAAATACTTTTGGGAAAGCTGAAAGTGAGTAATAACTAATCTCCGAACTTCACCTGCGGGAGGGAGGAAGATGATGGAAGCTCCCATGGAAATTTAAGCTGAGAATTTTGGGTTAATTTTTAAAATATTTACTGATTATTTTGAACTTTCAGGGTTGAGAAAAGGATTTCAACAGCAAACCTTAAAAGTGCAAACCCAGAAAGAATGGGAAAATTCAGCATTACTTTTAGCTGTCTGTTTTCAGAACAAGAAACTAGTTTGCAAACAGCCGACATTTTAATAAAGGATAAATCGTTTGACTTGTGGAGAACACCAGTGATCTCAGGAAACTTGATCATTTGAAACATTGAACGTTTGTTTACTGTGATTGTTCCTGGATTTTTTTCTTTTCATGATCATCCTAAAATTATCAAAATGGTGAGATGCCCAAGAAGCTCATTTTCAAGTTTGCCAACAAATTGCTGAAACTTAATGCAAAGTCCTGATCTCTGGCATACTCTGATATCAATTCGGGCTAATGTGATAGGTGCTGTTATCAGATAGGATATTTAATGGCAGGCATACTATGTTCCTTGTTTGATCATGGTATTCTGCATTGTTTCAAATGTTTATCACCCGACTTGCACTGAAAAATTAAAACCCATGTTATTCTGACTTTCTGCATCGAACTGTTTGTTTTCTGTATCTTTCTAGAATTGAGGAAGTGTCATTTTCAAGTGAAGTTTATTAATCGGACTGTCAGATCAATTTATACATTCTGTTTGGGAATTGCTAACCTCAGTGAGATGAGCATCAACTGGGCTGCTACTATTGGCCATAATACCGTAGGGCTAGCGAGCAACAATCATTACTCTTGTTGAAAGGTACAGGTGAAAATCAGGTAAGAATAAGATCAGGCACTGCTGTGGTATTATTTTTTAAAATAAATTTAGAGTGCCCAATTAATTTTCCCAATTAAGGGGCAATTTAGCATGGCCAATCCACCCACCCTGCACATCTTTGGGTTGTGAGGGTGAGACCCACACTAAAACAGGGAGAATGTGCAAACTCCACATGGACAGTGACCCAGGACTGGGATCGAACCTAGGACCTTGGCTGCGTGAGGCAGCAGTGCTAACCACTGCGCTATCGTGCTATCATTGCTGTGGTATTATGACATGATTCAGGAACCTGCTGATATTTAGCATCTAGCTTCTAAACAAACACAGAATGTACTGAAGCGTATAGAGAAACCACGTCCAGCAGACAATGCAATGAGGGGAAGGAAAAGCACCAACAAAGTTTTACAGTCAGAATATTTTGTTATTTGTAACTACTTTCAGCTCAGGGACTGCAGCAGCTCAAGAAGGCAGCTCACCAATACCTCCTCAACTGCAGTTAGGGATGGGCAATAAATACTGGCAGAGCCTGTGATACCCATATCCTAAATTAATTTTTTTAAAGTGCATCACTTCAATCTTGAGGAATTGCCAAATCTCTCAACAAAACATTTACTGTAAAATTCAGATTTTATCTTTGTTGATTTATTCATTCATTTATCTCATCTCAAGGAGAGTATCAGTGCTGAGATGAAACCGGATTGGTATAATGAAATCTGGGACAGGGTTCTCCGCTGCCCAACGCGATTGGGCAGAGAAAATCATGTGGGGTAGCAAAAATCAGTATTTGTGCCAATTCAGATGCGATGCTCCAGTTTCCGTTGCGGCGGCAAAGAGGTTCACCCCCTGTGCTGGCGGCCCTATGCAAATCCGTCATTTACATGGATTTTACTGCGATTAATGAGTTGGACATCGGATGCTCCACCCCTCAGGCAGGAGTCACGCGGCCGTGAATTGGTGCAATGGATACGAGTGTGTGTCATGGCTGTTGAGGGGGAGCAAGAAGGTAATAAAACTCAAAACTTTATGGGTTTGCTGGGGGTATCTGCCTGGACCGCAGGGGGCGCGGGAATGACTTGGTACCAAGTACGTGCACTTTGGGGTGGCCCGGTTCAGACCACCATTGCAGCAGTATGTTATTGAAACCCACCCCTTTGCTGCAACTTACAGGGTCCTGGCTGTTCACACTGCTGACTGCTCAATGTATCCTGTATATGCTCAGAGGGTTTCTGGTAATGAGGGAACACAACCAGCCTGCCCATCTGGAAACCCGCAGACCCCAGCAGTATCACCAATAGGATAGTGGGGCTAGGCTCAGTCACTGGCCCACCAGGTGCTGCCACTCCTCAACCGCAGCCCCAATGTAGGGAATCAGGGGTCTACCAGAGTTCAGCCTAAACAACGGACAGATGCACAGTGCCTGCTGGAACTCTCCCTGGCACACATTCCCTCTCCGAGTAGAAGCCTCACCAGTGACACTATCAGCTAGCCCACCCCTCAGGATAACAAGATGTCTCCAAACCCTGCATGTTCACCGTGCCCTTCTTCCCATCCAATCTGTCCCCGGCCAGGAAACCTAACCAGCTCTCTGTCACCTAGGCGTGGAGGGCTGAAGGGCCTGTTCTGTGCTGTACTCTTTGTATTCCACATCACAATGCAGCTAAGGTCCCAGCAAACGCACACATCCTCAATCACCCCCATCTTTTGCACCTGTCTACACACCAGCCTCTTTAGAGGCGACAGGCAGCACACATTGACCTTTTCCACCCCACAACCAGTTGCACACTGCTGGCTGCTTAACAAATGGCCCACACAGTGAGGAGACCCACAGTAGGCACCACTGGGGGAAACAGAACAGGGGCCACAGAGCCTATCGCTGATAGTGGTTGCGGCAACCACCAGTACTCCAGTTTACAGGGACGGGTGGTGAGGATCGGGGCTTCACACATCACAGGCCAAATTCCGGTCACTGATGGAGGTAGGAGGACAGTGAGGATGACAACATATCGAAGAAGCCTAGTGGGGGAGGGTGGCACACTCAGGATGACCATGTAATCTGACGATTCTGTCTCTCCGTCCCCCCTCACCCCTTGCAGAGTCATGGATTTCAGACAACAGCCATCTATTCCCCCAATCTACCTGGTGGGTGCAGACACATGGAGGCTAGTGCACCAGGGCCAGCCCAAGGAGGACCCTGCACAACAGGAGCCTGCCCCAGAAGAGAGCAGGGACCAGCCGGTGAGGCTGTTCAACAGGACACGGAGGAGGTATGAAGGAGGCATCGGAGCCGGGTATACTGTCACCGCCTCTCCTTCTAGAAGCTGCATGTCATCACTGAATCCGGTTCACCACAGAGACCATGTGCCACCTGTGCCAGATAATGGCACACCTGGCACCCCTGGGCTATAGAAGATGACACCCGCTCCCGGTGATCGTCGCCATGAACGTTTATACCTCTGGCTCATTCCAGGGCTTGAATGGGGACCTGTGTGGAATCTCGCATACATCCACACAAAGGTACATCCGCTCTGTAACGGCTTTCCCATGCGCCCAGTGATCGGACGCCATCATCTTCAATCTGGACCAGACCCCCCTGGGCAGCAGGTTTTGCTGTCATCACTGGCATGCCGCAGATCCCGGGGATGATCGATGGCATGCATGTCGCCCTCCAAGCACCAGATCAAGGGTGCACCTTCATCAATAGCAAGGGCCTCCACTCCCTGAATTTGCAGTTGATGTGCAAATACCAGCTGAACATCATGTACGCCTGCACCCGATACCCAGGCAGCGCGCATGGCGCTTCCATCCTGCCGCACTCTTGAGGCTCCCAGCATCTTCGAGGCACTCACTTGGGTGAGGGGTTGGCTATTGGGCGACAAGGGCTACCCGCTGAGATCATTGTTAAAAGTGGAGAACTGTTGCAAGAACACTCACTCAGCGATCATGTCAGCCTGTTCTGTCCGCTGCCCATAAGATGTGCCACTGTCAGGTGGGGGGGGGGGGGGTTTCAAAGTGCTGAGATGTTCCAGCATCTTCCCTGTGGGGGCCACTGGGGCATGGGCCCCATCACTTACTCCTCCCTTGGGTTGCACGTTGAGACCGGAGCTACTTTGTGGGACGAAGGTGAGACCGGAGTGAATGCCAGAGGCTCCACTGTCACCTGGCTCAGCCAGTCCTGGAGGCCGGGCCTTGTCTGAACAATGCTGTTGATGCCTCAGCCAGCCATGGCCCTCTGTGCCTGTGACATGTCCCTCTGTGACTAGCCCGGCCAATGCCCTCATGATGCCCTCAGACATGACCTTTTGTGACTGGGCCAAGCTCTGGAGCATTGCTGCAATGTCCATGTGGGCCTGGGACATGTCCGCCTGTGACTGGACTCCCCTGTCCTGCACCTCAACCATTGATAGCACAGTATGCCCCAAGCCTGGGATGTCATGACCCATGGCTCTGACATATTCCTCAGGCGTTCCACAGCGGACGTCATCCTTTCAGCGTTGGCCTGGGTACCACGCATTGTCGATAACATCTCCTGCGCCTGAAGTTAGTTGGACTCCTCCAGCTGGGTTTGCAGGCACTGGAAAGTTGCTGACACCCCCTCCTGTAGATTCTGGCTCTCTCTGTATCTGCACTGCTGATGGGATCATACTTTCCATAACATAATGTTCCATCCCGGACAGCCCGGTCTCGTCTGATGGTGATCCTGCAAGACAAAAGACATTGGCCAAGATCTTGGGAAGGACTGGTCTGTGGGAGAGGGGTGACTCACTTGCTATAGGGACATAATTGAGGTATAGAATGTGATAAAAGGTATTGACAAAGTAAAGTGGAGCAGATGCTTCCTCTTGTGGGGCAATGTAGAAAGAGAGGTCATAGTTTTAGGATACGGGGTAACAGATTTAAAACAAGAGATGACGAGAAATGATCTCTCAAAGGTTTGTGAATCTTTGGAATTTGCTACCCCAGAGTGCAGTGGATGCCGGGACATTAAGTAAATTTAAGGAGGAGATAGATAGTCTTTTAATCAATAATGGGTTGAAGGATGGTGGAGAACAGACAGGAAAGTGGAGTTGGGGCCGAGATCAGATCAGCCATGATTTAATGGCGGAGCGGGCTCGAGGGGCTGAATGGCCCACTCCTGCTAGTTCTTATGTTCGATCAGCATTGGGGAATGGACCCCAAAGTCAGTGGTGCCCCCGCCTGACTTGCGCTCTCACCTATTATGGGCTGCCTTTTTCTTGACGTAGTGAGATATGGGGAGGTGAGTTCTATTGGTGGGGGGGTGTCAGTAGCTGGTGGTATTTGTGTGCAAGGCTCCCGGCCAAAGAATGCAACACATTTAGGGGTTTTCTGGAGGGTGGGTTGTGCAGGCAGGTGGGGTGTTGTTGGCCTCTCGGGGATTGGGGAGTGAGGCACAGTGTTCAGCACTGCTGCTGCACAGCACCAGGGACTAAAGTTCGATTCTGGCTTTGGGACTGTCTGTATGGAGTTCGCATGTTCTCCCCGTGTCTGCGTGGGTTTCCTCCGGGTGTTCCAGTTTCCTCCCACAGTCCAAAGATGTACAGGTTGGGTGGATTGGCCATGATAAATTGCTCTTAGTGTCCAAAAAGGTTAGGTGGGGTTACTGGGTTATGGGGATAGGGTGGCGGCGTGGTCTTAAGTCGGGTGCTCTTTCGGAGGGACGGGGCAGACTTGATGGGCCGAAAGGCCTTCTGCACAGTAAGGATTCTATTTAAAAAGTCCACATTAATACCATAGCCTTCAGCTGTCTGGGTGTAAAGCTTCAGAACTCTTTGCCCCCCTTCATTCTTTACAACTGATTTCATGACCAAGTTTTCCATCACCCGCCCTAATCTATCCTTTAGTAGTTTCAGTATCGATTCATGGAGAATTCTCCTGGGAAGAGTTTTGAGACGTGTATCTATGTTCAACCCTACACAAGTGTAAGTTATTGTTTTAAAAATGCCACGTGCTGCTGATTTCAAACAAGATGAATGAAAAATGTTGCCTTTATTGAAATCAAACAAAATTATAGTTGCAACTTGTTAAATATTCTGAAGACCCAGAGTGAATTCAGTTGAAAGGCATGTTGAGATTTCACACAGCTCAATGGTGCTCTCTGTTGATGTAAAAGTGGTACAGCACCCCCATGTATCTGCTTCCCCCTTCTTTCTCGATAGTCGTGGTTGTGGGTTTGGAAGATGCTTTCTAATGAACCTGGGCGAGTACCTGCAATGCATCTTGCAGATGATATACCCTGCTGCCACTGTCGGTGGTGGAGGGGGTGGGTTATAGCGTTTTACAGCACAGAAAGAGGCCTATTGCCCATTGTGTCTGCACCGGCCCCAAAGCACTGATTTATTCTAATCTCATTTCCCAGCACTTTATCTGTAGCCTTGTACAGAATTTCAAGTGATCAGTTAAATGCTTCTTAAATATTGTGGGGGTTCCTGCCGCTACCACCCTTCCAGACAGCGAGTTCCAGATTCCCATCACTTCCTGGGTGAAAAAGCTTTTCTTCCAATCCCCTCTAAATCTGCTGCTTCTTGCCTTAAATCTATGCCCCCTGATCATTGTCCTTCTACATAGGGGGAAAGCTGTCACATCCTTGCCAAGCGACTCCAGTACAACGACAACATTGCCATCTATCTGGCTATGTGGAACATTAGCCTAGCCATGCCCTGTGCACAGAGTCAAATCCAAACCGGCCAATAACCACTCCATCAGTCTACTCTCTGTGGTGATATGCATCACTGTAGATACACAAGGGGTTAATGTAAGCACACATAAACTAGCTAGACACTAGAGGGAGCACAGAGACATGACACACAGGCAATCGACCAATAGGTAACTTGGATAGGACACGACCAATGGGCATTCACGATACACACAGGTGACACTACCACAGGGGGGCATTACACCAACCCATATATAAAGGACACAGCACACATGATCTTCCTCTTCCCAGTGGAGACACTCCGTGAGTACAGACACAGGGTTGATTCAACATCACACCCACCACATGGATTGTAGCAGACTGGTTCATCAGTCTGAGTAGCTATAGAAGGATTAACAGTAGAGGCAAATCAGAGTAGGAGAATTGTAAATAGTTTAATCAATGTGTTGAGGTTATTTCCACGTCTGAACCTTCCTTTGTCAGAGTGAACATCAAGGAAGCAGCTTATGCTACGTCAAGAGCATAACAAGACATGGTACCAACGAGTGACTGTTTCAATTCATATAGTTACAACTCAGCAAACAGTGACAACCAGCAACAACACCCAGGCAAAATTATCAAGATTCCGGTTCCACAGCGGCTCAAGTGCCACGGCAATCTCCGCGAAAACTGGCGTGCATTCAGGCAAAGGTTTAAGATCTTTCTGGTAGCAGCTGACCTACAAGACGTGGCCGATGCTGAAAAGACAGAGCTTCTGCTCACCATCGCCGGTGCCAGAGCAGAAGAGATCTTCAAAACATTCAAGTTCTCCAAAGGGCAAAACAGGAGCGACGTCCAGGCAGTCCTGGACAAATTCGGTAAATACTGCGAGGAAAACACAAACAAACCAACAGAAAACAGCAGCACGGTAGCATTGTGGATAGCACAATCGCTTCACAGCTCCAGGGTCCCAGGTTTGATTCCGGCTCTACTCCCTGTATACACACGACTGCGTGGCAAAACTTGGTTCCAACTCCATCTACAAGTTTGCTGACGATACGACCATAGTGGGCCGGATCTCGAATAACGACGAGTCCGAGTACAGGAGGGAGATAGAGAACCTAGCAGAGTGGTGTAACAACAACAATCTCTCCCTCAATGCCAGCAAAACTAAAAAGCTAGTCATCGACTTCAGGAAGCAAAGTACTGTACACACCCCTGTCAGCATCAACGGAGCCGAGGTAGAGATGGTGAGCAGTTTCAAATTCCTAGGGGTGCACATCACCAAAAATCTATCCTGGTCCACTCACGTCGACGCTATCACCAAGAAAGCACAACAGCGCCTATACTTCCTCAGGAAACTAAGGAAATTCGGCATGTCCACATTAACCCTTACCAACTTTTACAGATGCACTATACAGAGCATCCTATCGGGCTGCATCACAGCCTGGTATGGCAACTGCTCGGCCCAGGACCGCAAGGAACTTCAGAGAGTCGTGAATACCGCCCAGTCCATCACACGAACCTGCCTCCCATCCATTGATTCCATCTAAACCTCCCGCTGCCGGGGGAAAGCGGGCAGCATAATCAAGGATCCCTCCCACCCGGCTTACTCACTTTTCCAACTTCTTCCATCGGGCAGGAGATTCAGAAGTCTGAGAACACACACGAACAGACTCAAAAACAGCTTCTTCCCCACTGTCACCAGACTCCTAAATGACCCTCTTATGGACTGACCTCATTAACACTACACCCATGTATGCTTCATCCGATGCCAATGCTTATGTAGTTACATTGTATATATTGTGTTGCCCTATTATGTATTCGCATGTATTTTCTTGAATTCTGTTTAATTCCCTTTTCTTCCCATGTACTGAATGATCTGTTGAGCTGCTTGCAGAAAAATACTTTTCACTGTACCTCGGTACACGTGACAATAAACAAATCCAATCCAATCCAATTTTGATTGGTGGCCATCTTGGTAAAGGTGCTGCACATGTGCAGTTGAGAAAAAGGCCCCAAGTAAAGGAACAGCGATCTCAGCACGTCCAATCGCTTCCTACGACCTATGTCACCTGCTTCATGACGTCGAGGCCCCAGACCACGCCCACTTAAAGGGGAAATGTCCCAAAACACAAAAAAAAATTTTAAGCCGTAAAACCTGATTCTTTCACTTGGAACGACAGCACAATGCCTGAAATTCAACCAGTAGCTGAAAGTAACCTCTGCAGAACCCTGCAACAAGCAGTTATCACCACCCAAGGATACAGTCCTTGAATACTATGACTCTGACCTTGATTTCTTCTTTGGACATCACGAGCCCAATGCCAGCTCCAACACAAAAAGTGATGATATGATCCTAGAAGACTATGACTCAGACGAAGGTTTCATCATTTGAGATGGCGACCCCAGTACCAAATCCAAACCACGATGAGATGTGTTCTACAGTGAAGAATCCGACACAGACGCAGATGTGTTCTTCGGATTTGAGGATCTTCAGCCCAGCACATATGACATTCCGACTCGTGAGTGCAGGATTATGCTGCGGCCTGACACCAAGAGACAGAGAGCAGTACAAGCCCACAGAGAGCGGCCTGCTGCCACACAGAGTGGTCCACACACCACAAAGGGTCCCAGCCTCTACACAGGAAGCGATGAAAGACTCAAATCAAGACAATTGCACATCTCCACACAAGAAGTGACTCCAGTGACACAAGCCTCCACGGCGAGCTCGTGGACAGGCTCTACGATAGAAGAAACGCAAGACTCCACACCGCAGTCCTTGCATGAACAAGAAGTGACTCGAGTGACACAAGCCTCCACAGCGAGCTCGTGGACAGCCTCCACGATAGAAGCAACACAAAACTCCAAAGAGCAGTCCTTGCATGAACAAGACCATGAGGGTCTAGCAACCTCCTCTGAGCAACCAGCAGCAGACGATGCAAGTCTGCCACGCTCAAGTGAACAGCAAGAAGACTATGACAGTCTACCACGCTCCAGTGAACAGCAAGAAGACTATGCCAGTCCACCCACATTGTTTGAGCCACAAGAAGAAGACCATGACAGTCCACCCAGCTCAAGTGAACAACAAGAAGCTACTGAGGCTCTATCCACTGTATGTGAGACAAGTGACGACAGCCTCCCACTTCCCGCACAAGATGTGCAATGTGACAGACCTCAACTAGTGTGTACAGAGGCACACGACGATCATAGTGAGACCACTAGTGACTCCGGTGACACCACGTTACTTCAAACCTCATTCGCTCGAGCCTCTCCACAATGCATTCCTGAATGTTTTGACTCCAGACATGGAGCATCAAGAAATGTCAGCTGGATCCAGTGAACCTGCTATGACTCCAGTCGGGGAGGATCGACAAACCAACACTGACTCAGGTGAAACAGACCAGACTCCAGATGGGGAGCAACCAAACGCCAAAGCTGATTCAAGTAAGCCGGACATGACTCCAGGCGGGGAGCGCCGCAAACTCAGTGACGGCACGCTCAAGAAAACAGCAGATGCCACAAAGCACACTGACACGAGTAACTGTGTGAAGGACTCGTATTACCCACAGAGTGTGGTCCTTGAACGCAGCAAACACAACAACAGAACCATCCAACACAACATCACAGCCTATGAAAACCATATCAAAGACAATGACACGACGCGTACCAACATCGTCGACAGCAAGCACGACAAAGACTACACCAATGGAACTATGACTGGTACGACATGGTACATCTCTGCCCATGAGGGACACTGTTACTGCTCAGCTCAGTACAGTGAGAGTGACAAAGCATCCTTCCAATTCACGTTTGCTGCACTACCAACAGGCAACCTGGCTTTCAGGACAGATACCATCCAACATCGCTATCACAAGTATCGGAAGAAAAAAAGACTCCAAATCAGACAAAAAAATGATTTGACCACTTCTTGATTCCTTATGCACAGGGACACTGATGGCGATCACAAGGACATGCTACCGTCAAAATCACCAACTCACCAACCCAACAAGAAAGACATTCGACCATGATAATTGATGGGTTTTGGACTCCTATATATGAGTTGGACTTATTGTTTAATGACTGTTATCGTGACCTGTACAGAGCATCGCTTATCTACCTGTTTATTGTTCAATTTTCTTTAACAGTGTACAGAAAATATGTAACACGACCAATGGGCATTCACGATACACACAGAGGTGACACTACCACAGGGGGGCATTACACCAACCCATATATAAAGGACACAGCACACATGATCTTCCTCTTTCCAGTAGAGACACTGGTGAGTACAGACACAGGGTTGATTCAACATCACACCCACCACATGGATTGTAGCAGACTGGTATGTCAACAGCATTACAAGACACTCTCGGTCATCAACTTGCCATTTGCTTAGCAACAGCCTGCTCAGCGATTCTCAGTTTGGGTTCCGCCTGGCCCTCTCAGCTGCTGACCTCCTTGGTTCAGATATGGAAAGAGAGCTGACCTGCAGAGGTGTGGTGAGAGTGACTGACCTCTGCCCTTTGACATCAAGGCAATATTTACTGAGTGCGGCATCAACGAACCCCAGAGAAATTGGAGTCAAGGGAAATCGGAGGGTGGATGGGTGGACTCTCTGTGGTTGGAGTCATATTCAGCACTAAAGGAGATGTTTGTGGAGGGTCATCATCTCAGTCCCGGGACACCAATGCACTTGGTGTGTACTAGGCCCAACCAGTGGCTCCAGAACAGACAAACAAGGTGTTTGAGGAGCTTTTTGGGTTGTGGGGGTGAGACCCACGCAGACACTGGGAGAATGTGCAAACTCCACACGGATAGGGACCCTGGGCCTGGATTGAACCTGGGTCCTCGGTGGCGTGAGACAACAGTGCTAACCACTGAGCCACCATGGTGTTTGAGGTGTTTTATAGGGACTTGCATGTTGAAGCCCCCAGAGGATGAGTGGGAGATGAGGGAGTTCCTCGGAAGGGTTTGAATCCCTGAGATTGGGTGATGGGGGTAGGGCAGGGCTGGAGGAGCTGATGGGGGTAGAGGAAGTGAAGGTGGCAATCATGAAAATGTGGGGAAGACAGATGGGTTCCCAGTCGAATTTGAAACCTATAAAAGTAGAAGCTTCTCAGTGCTGCTTATCGGCACTGTGAGAGCTGCTTATCGGCACTGTGAGTGCTGCTTATCGGCACTGTGAGAGCTGCTTATCGGCACTGTGAGTGCTGCTTATCGGCACTGTGAGAGCTGCTTATCGGCACTGTGAGTGCTGCTTATCGGCACTGTGAAAGCTGCTTATTGGCACTGTGAGAGCTGCTTATCGGCACTGTGAGAGCTGCTTATTGGCACTGTGAGAGCTGCTTATCGGCACTGTGAGAGCTGCTTATTGGCACTGTGAGAGCTGCTTATCGGCACTGTGAGCTGCTTATCGGCACTGAGTGTTGAATATGACAGCAGCACGGACGTCAGCCCTCGACAGGAGACCCAAGATACCCCGGAGCTGGAGTCCGGGGATGACACAGATTTCCCGTCACAGCTTGCCTAACACACTCGGTTGGGCACTTTAGTGAAGAGGCTCCTGGGACACTCTCTGATGTTTAGTTACATCAGGTGGAGGTAGGAGCTCCGAGGGGCTGGACTGCCGGAGGATGGGCTGACCCCAAAGACTAGCTGCCTTCCCCACGGATTTCGGGCTTCTGGAATGGATAGTCTCATCGATCGTGGAGAGCCGTCACAGAGCCAGTAACTACATGAGCTTCCAGCACCTGCAGGTGCAGTTAGAGGAGTCCAGTTGCATGCAGGAGCAGAAGGATGTGCTAACCATGCGTGCACCCAGGCCAACACCGCACAGGTGGCGTCGGCGGTGGAGGCATTGGGGACGAGGGTTGCGGCTATGATCCGCATGACCAAGGTCTTGGGAGGGATATGCTAGAGCCACCTGGAAATTGCTGAGCTCCTGAGCGTGGCCCAATCAGAGCAGGGAAACACGGGGAGAATGTGCAAACTCCACACGGACAGTGACCCAGAGCCGGGATCAAACCAGGGACCTCGGCGCCGTGAGGCAGCAGTGCTAACCACTGAGCCACTGTCCTGCCCTTCCTAATTGTTTTCTTAAGCTCCATCCTGCACTTTCTCTACTCCATAAATGCCTCTGTTGATTTGCTCCCCTTGTACTTATTAAAAACCTCTCTCTTCCTTTTCATTGTATCCAGAATATCTCTAGTCATCCATCACTGCTCTTCTGTAGATCACCCATCAGTAACTGGTTCCAATCTACCTTGGCCAGATCCTATCTTCTTTTACTAACGTCTGCTCTCCCCCAATCTAAGACTTTTTTCTGCAATTTGTCTATTTCCTTGTCCACAACAAACTTAAATTGCACCATGTTGCGTTCACTTTCACGAAAATGCTCCCCCACCATCACATCAACCACCTGTCTAACTTCCAAAGAGAAAATGCTGGAAAATCTCAGCAGGTCTGGCAGCATCTGTAGGGAGAGAAAAGAGATAATGTTTCGAGCCCAAATGACTCTTTGTCAAAGCTGATCACCTGGACTCAACGTTCGCTCTTTTCTCTCCCTACTGATGCTGCCAGACCTGCTGAGATTTTCCAGCATTTTCTGTTTGGTTTCAGATTCCAGCATCTGCAATAATTTGCTTTTAACCAGTCTAGCTTCCTTCCCCAGAATTAGGTACAGCATCAACCCTTGTTGGACCCTCCACACGGCGTTGGATTGGGGTGGGCACTATAAGACATGTTACAACACCAGGTTAAAGTCCACCTGATGAAGGAGCAGTTCTCCGAAAGCTAGTGATTCCAAATAAACCTGCTGGACTTTAACCTAGTGTTGCAAGACTTCTTACTGGACCCTCCACCGGTTGAGATGAAAGGTACTCTATACGTTTTACAGACTCTGCTCCATCTAAGCCCTTAACACAATGATTATCCCAGTTAATGTTGGGAAAGTTGAAATCACCCACTAAATTACCCGATTATTATTTTGACACACTTCTGATGATATCATCTCTCCTTACTGCAGGAATTGACTCCTTAACTAATAGTTTAGTCTCCCCCCCCCCCCCCCCCCCCCCATTGCCCCCTCCCCTGTCCAACCTGAAGATTCTGTATCCCTAGCTGTTCAGCTGCCAATCCTGCCCTCGCTCAACCACATCTCCATGATGGCTACTATATCATAATTCCACATGTCAACACTCGCCCTCAGCTCATCCGTTTTACCTGTAATACTCCGGACATTAAAGTAGAGGCCATTCAGCCATGTCTTACTCTCCTGAAACTTACTACTGCTGAATTGTGTCCCTATTCTGCAACAGTCTGCCTCTGCCGCATTAGTTTAAACTCCTCCCAACAGCACTAGCAAACCTGCCAGCAAGGATGTTAGTCCCACTCTGGTACAGGTGTAGACCATCCCACTTGTACAAGTCCCACCTTCCCCAGTGGTCCAGGAACGTAAAACCCTCCCTCCTGCACCAACTCTTAAGCCACACATTCATCTGCATTGTTCTCCTATTTCTATACTCGTTAGCGCGTGGCACTGGGAGTAATCCAGAGATTACAACCCGAGAGGTCCTGCTTTTTAGTCTACAGCCTAGCTCCCTTAAATTCTGATGCAAGACCTCATCCCTCTTTCTACCTATGTCATTGGTGCAAACATGTACCACAACCTCGGCCTTATCACCCTCCCCCTTCAGAATGCCCTGCATCCATTCAGTGACATCCTGAACCCTGGCACCAGGAAGGCAACACACTATCCGAGAGTCACGTTCGCAGCCACAGTGCCGCCTATCTGTTTCCCTAACAATTGAATCCCCTACCACTATAGCCCTGCCATTCTTCCCCCTCTCCTCTTGTGCAGCAGATCTCCCCATGGTGCCATTAAGTTGGCTGCCACACTTTTACTCTGTACAGCAATCCCCCTAACAGTATCCAAAACGGTCTATGTAGAAACATAGAGAAATACAGCACAAAACAGGCCCTTCGGCCCACGATGTTGTGCCAAACTTTTGTCCTAGGTTAATCATAGATCATCGAATTTTGGACACTAAGGGCAATTTATCATGGCCAATCCACCCAACCTGCACATCTTTGGACTGTGGGAGGAAACCGGAGCACCCGGAGGAAACCCACACACACACTGGGAGGATGTGCAGACTCCACACAGACAGTGACCTAAGCCGAAATCGAACCTGGGACCCTGGAGCTGTGAAGCAATTGTGCTATCCACAATGCTACCATGCTGCCCTTAAGAACAAATTAATCTACACTCCATTATTCTACCATAATCCATGTACCTATCCAATAGCCGCTTGAAGGTCCCTAATGTTTCCGACTCAACTACTTCCACAGGCAGTGCATTCCATGCCCCCACTACTCTCTGGGTAAAGAACCTACCCCTGACATTCCCCCCTATATCTTCCACCATTTACCTTAAATTTATGTCCCCTTGTAATGGTTTGTTCCACCCGGGGAAAAAGTCTCTGACTGTCTACTCTATCTATCCCCTGATCATCTTATAAACCTCTATCAAGTCGCCCCTCATCCTTCTCCATTCTAATGAGAAAAGGCCTAGCACCCTCAACCTTTCCTCGTAAGACCTACTCTCCGTTCCAGGCAACATCCTGGTAAATCTCCTTTGCACCTTTTCCAAAGTTTCCACATCCTTCCTAAAATGAGGTGACCACAACTGCACCCAGTACTCCAAATGTGGCCTGACCAAGGTTTTGTACAGCTGCATCATCACCTCACGGCTCTTAAATTCAATCCCTCTGCTACTGAACGCTAGCACACCAGAGGCCTTCTTCACAGCTCTATCCACTTGAGTGGCAACTTTCAAAGATCTATGAACATAGACCCCAAGATCTCTCTGCTCCTCTACATTGCCAAGAACCCTACCGTTAACCCTGTATTCCGCAGTCATATTTGTCCTTCCAAAATGGACAACCTCACACTTGTCACGGTTAAACTCCATCTGCCACTTCTCAGCCCAGCTCTGCATCCTATCTATGTCTCTTTGCAGCCGACAACAGCCCTCCTCACTATCCACAACTCCACCAATCTTTGTATCATCTGCAAATCAGCCAGAGGCTGGTTTAGCTCGCTGAGCTAAATTGCTGGCTTTTAAAGCAGGCCAGCAGCACAGTTCGGTTCCCGTACCAGCCTCCCCGGACAGGCGCCGGAATATGGCGACTAGGGACTTTTCACAGTAACTTCATTGAAGCCTACTCGTGACAATAAGCGATTTTCATTTTTCATTTTCAATTTACTGACCCACCCTTCAACTCCCTCATCCAAGTCATTAATGAAAATCACAAACAGCAGAGGACCCAGAACTGATCCCTGCGGTACGCCACTGGTAACTGGGCTCCAAGCTGAATATTTGCCATCCACCACCACTCTCTGTCTTCTATCGGTTAGCCAGTTCATTATCCAACTGGCCAAATTTCCCACTATCCCATGTCTCCTTACTTTCTGCATAAGCCTACCATGGGGAACCTTATCAAATGCGTTATCAAATATGTTAGAAAGGGGGATGGCCACAAGGGACTTGCACTACCTGTCTTCCTCTGCTCTGTCTGGTGGTTACCCATGCCCTTTCTGCCAGTTCATTCCTCATATCCACGCCCTGCTCAGCATCGCGAATGCTCCACAGTGAACCCACCCTCACCTCCAGCTCCGAAATGTGGTTAGTCAGTACTTGCAATTAGACACACTTCCTGCACACGTGGCCACCAGGGACAACTGGAGCATCCATGATCTGCCACATAGCACAGGAGGAGCATACCATGGGTGTGGGCTCTCCTGCCATGACTAGGCTCCTTATTTACTCCCTTTTTACAAAAGACTAAGTTATATAAGTTAAAGTAATCAATTAAAAACTTTTTTTTATACCTGCCTTTGGTTTGCAGAACCCTCTACTTGTGATTTAGTCAGTAATTAATTAGGTTGAATTAGTTTAACAATGTTTTAGTTTCAAGTTGAATGCAGATTCCCTACCAGCCAATCAAGTCACCACTTTCCAGTGATGTCCCTTTTCGAATATTCTTTTACCTCCAGTTAGTTACTCACCAGTGTCTGGAACTCCTCTCTCCGGTGTCTGGAACTCCTCTCTCCGGTGTCTGGAACTCCTCTCCCCGGTGTCTGGAACTCCTCTATCCGGTGTCTGGAACTCCTCTCTCCGGTGTCCGGAACTCCTCTCCCCGGTGTCCGGAACTCCTCTCCCCGGTGTCTGGAATTCCTCACTCCGGTGTCTGGAACTCCTCTCTCCGGTGTCTGGAACTCCTCACTCCGGTGTCTGGAACTCCTCACTCCGGTGTCTGGAATTCCTCACTCCGGTGTCTGGAACTCCTCACTCCGGTGTCTGGAACTCCTCACTCCAGTGTCTGGAACTCCTCACTCCGGTGTCTGGAACTCTTCTACTCTTCTCTCCAACTCTGCTCCCTGGAAACCTGCCACTCAGCTCTCTCACTTGTAGCCTAGGGGGGAGGTGGGGGAGGGTGTTGATACACGTGGCATGGGGACTGCAACTCTCGTACCAGCCTCCCCGGACAGGCGCCGGAATGTGGCGACTAGGGGCTTTTCACAGTAACCTCATTGAAGCCTACTCGTGACAATAAGCGATTTTCATTTTTCATTTCAACTAAATGGGGTCTCACTTCCTTGCTCACGGGCGATCACTACCCTGGCAACTTCCCTTTCCTCTGGGCCGCCAACCATGTGTAATGTGTATCTGCGGCTGCAGCTTGTCTGCCTCCAGAGTGTCAATCACAAACCCGGTGAATCCTGCAGTTTTTCATTGGAATAGATTGTGTTCCACATAGCGCCAGTGCTAACCCCTCAACAGTCACTGCATCAGTCCAGGCGCAGTGCCAGTTTTGCTATCATGGAGGTCTATGCGTCCTGCCCCAGCGCCAACACTTAGTCTCAGGAATGGAGAATTCTGCCCTGTATGTTTTTGGAACAGTTACATACAGCGCTTCAGACGAATGGGATCAAAGGATATGGGGGATAAAGCAGGATTAGGCTATTGAGTTGGATGATCAGACATTATCATAATGAATGGTGGAGCAGGCTCGAAGGACTGAATGGCCTCATGCTGCTATTTAAAAATAAATAAGTTTAGAGTACCCAATTCCTTTTGTTTTCCGATTAAGGGGCAATTTAGTGTGGCCAATACCCCTACCCTGCACATCTTTGGATTGTGGGGGTGAGACCCACGCAGACACGGGGAGAATGTGCAAACTCCACACGGACAGTGACCCAGGGCCAGTATCGACCCGAGTCCTCAGCGCCGTGAGGCAGCAGTGCTAACCACTGCACCGCCGTGCTGCCCATGCTACTGTTTTTTATGTTTCTGAGGACATCCTCCGCGACTGCTTGGAGACTCTGGACTGGTCCATATTCAAGGCCACGGCAGTTAACCTGGACGAGTATGCAACCACCATCAGAGACTTCATCAGTAAGTGTGTCGAGGACTGTGTACCAATCGGAAACCCTGGCTCAGCCAAAGAGTTCACTCCCTGCTCAAGTTCCGGACGGAGGCGTTCAAGTCTGACGACCCTGACCTATATACGATGTACAGAAAGCCATGAGGGTTGCAAAAAGGCAATACTGCATCAAACTGCCAACGACACAAACCCACGACGACTATGGCAGGGCCTACACAAGAGCACAGGCGAGAAAGCAAGGCCAGGTGGAATATCTGGGGCTGGAGCATCCCTAACTGATGATCTGAACAAATTCTATGCCCGCTTTGAGCAGTCAGCCAATGCATCAGTGCCACCTTCCCCAACAGCCCATACCACTATTACAGCCTCAGAGGTTAGAACTGCCTTCTTGAAAGTGAATCCGTGGAAAGCGACGGGCCCCGACGCAGTCCCTGGGTGAGCACTCAGCCTGCGCAGACCAGCTGGCAAGTGTGTTCGCAGATATCTTCATCACCTCACTCCTCCGCTCTGAGATCCCCACCTGCTTCAAGAAGACCACCATAATACCAGTACCAAAGAAGAACAAGGTAGCCTGCCTCAACGACTACCGACCGGAGGCCCTGACGTCTGTTATCATGAAATGCTTCGAGCGGCTAGTCATGAGATGGATCACTGCCAGCCTCCCAGACGGTCTCGATCCACTGCAGTTTGCCTATCACCGCAACCGGTCCACAGCAGGCACTATCTCACTGGCTCTACAATCAACACTCAAACACCTCGACAACAAGGACACCTATGTAAGACTGCTGTTCATAGACTACAGCTCCGCCTTCAACACCATTACCCCGACAAGACTGATAACCAAACTCCGCAATCTTGGACTTGACCCCTCCCTGTGCAGCTGGATCCTTGACTTCCTCACCGACAGACCGCAATCTGTCAGGATAGGCAACAGCACCTCCTCCACAATAGTCCTCAACACCGGGGCTCCTGCAAGGATGTGTGCTCAGTCCTCTACTACTCCCTATACACACATGACTGTGTGACAAGATTTAACTCCAACTCGATCTATATGTTTGTGGATGATAAGACTGTGGTGGGCTGTATCTCAAACAACGACAAATCAGACTACAGGAGGGAGATAAATCACTTGGTTGCATGGTGTACGGAAAACAACCTCTCTCTAAATGTCGGAAAGACCAAGGAACTGATCAACAACTTCAGGAAGCGCAGCACGACACACACTCCCACCTGCATCAATGGCTCCGAAGTGGAGATGGTCGATAGCTTTAAGTTCCTGGGGGTCACCATCACCAACATTCTGTCCTGGCCCACTCACGTTGATGCAACAGCCAAGAAAGCCCAACAACATCTCTACTTCCTACGGAAGCTAAAGAAATTTGACAAGTCTGCATCGACTCTCACAAACTTCTACAGCTGTGCAGTAGAGAGAATCCCATCTGGCTGCATCACAGCTTGGTACGGCAACTGCTCGACCCAAGATCGCAATAAACTTCAGAGTGTGGTGAACTCAGCCCAACGTATCACACAAACTTTCCACTCCCACTTTGATTCTGTATACACCTCCCGCTGCCTCAGGAAAGCAGACAGTATTATCAGAGACCCCTGCCACCCAGGCATTGCCTTCTTCCAGATCCTTCCATCAGGCAGAAGGTACAGAAGTCTAAAGACCTGCACATCCAGACATAGGAACAGCTTCCTCCCCACAGCTACCAGACTCCTCAACGACTCCCCCTCGGACTGATCTGTTCCCTGTAAGAACACTATTCACAATGTTACAGCGGGTCTCCAATGGCCAAAACCCCAACATTCTCTGAATCTGTTGGCAGAGATCAGGGGACAAAGATTCATGCTCATAAGCTTTCAGGAAAGGAAGCCCAGGTCAAGGAGTTTCAGGAATTTGGAGTGAGGTAGTTGCCTTCTCAACAGCACCACAAACAACAATTCAATAAACCCACTGGATTCCGTGAAGTAAGTAAAAGGTAGGAGCTATGATTCAATGACTGACATACTATTGTAAGCTTAACTTGAGTCCACACCATCCAGGTTTAGAGTTTTACAAAAAAGAGTGCAGCTATTAAACGCAGGGTACCGCCATTAACCCGTGTACCGGGAGCTGGTTTAGTTCAATTGGCTAAACAGATGGTTTGTGATGCAGAGCGTGGCCAGCAGCCCGGGTTCAATTGCCGTACCGGCTGAGGTTATTCATGAAACCTCCACCTGTGATGATATGCATAATGTAATTTTGTGCATAATGTTATGCACGACCTCCAACCATGAGGTGGCAGTGTAAACTCATCACGTCACCATGTGATCTGGGAGTTGGTCGTGCTGGGAGATAGACATATTTACAGTAGTTCCACAGGAGTTGTGTAGCGTTAGTTGTTTGTTACTTTGTTTATCCTAGTTATCTTACCACTCAGTTTGTTATATAATAAATTATTTTAAACTACATGTTCTGTAGTAAGTCTTTCACTTCGGCCAGTCTGCAGAACATGGCCCCGCCTTCTCAACCCTACCCCTCACCCAAGGGGTGGTGACCCTCCGGTTAAATCACCACCAGTCAGCTCTCCCCCCTCAAAGGGGAAAGCAGCCTGTGGTCATCTGGGACTGAGGCGACTTTACATTTACCATGCAGACACACATCTCTGTCCCAATCTCCCTTTTATCACATTTCAGAGTTGAAGAGATTGCTGCATTGTCTGTGTTTAAAAGAATAGTTATGTGATTTCTGAAAGAAAAAGCATGTGGACAATCCAAGGCCGCAGTAGATGTGAAAATCTCTACAGCTCTTTGAGTGGAATGTAGTTGGAGCTGGGAAAATCGGAGTGGACCTTTCAGGTTGAGGATGGATGGCTTACGGTATTGCGATATTTGTCCGATACTGATTACTCAAAATATCTTCTTTCATTGTTCAGTGACCACTCTTCTGATTTGCAAATTCGAGTTCACCCTGAAGGTTTTTTACGTCTTTCACAGGCATTAAACATCTAAAGAAACAGCTTTTTGATGAGCTGCCTGCCAACTCCACAGCATCCATTCCAGCATCTGATTCACACACTCTGTCACGGCAATTTCCCAGTATATCTATTTGGAATTAAGTTAATTACAGAGCACTGTTGAACAGGAGGTGCTGGGAGAAATATTGCAATTTCCCAGCTTCGATCCGTAGATTTTAATTTGTGCACATGCCAGGCTCTCTCTCTTTTCATTGCGTAAAAGGGAGTGCTCAGCAATTTCTGTTTTTCTGAATGATTTGTCAACAAACAACAATAAATTATCACTTTTAAAATAATTCTACAATTAAATATTTTGAACTTTTGCAATAAAATTAGGGGCTTATTTAGCACAGTGGGCTAAACAGCTGGCTTGTAATGCAGAATAAGGCCAGCAGCGCGGGTTCAACTCCTGTACCAGCCTCCCCGAATAAACGCTGGAATGTGGCGACTAGGGGCTTTTCACAGTAACTTCATTGAAGCCTACTCGTGACAATAAGCCATTATTATTATTAAAACAAAGCGATATGGCTGTCACTTATACTGACAAAGCTGAGATGGTGTTTGATTTATGAAATGAGCATCTGTCCAGTATTCCTAAACCCAACAACTCTTTCCCTCTGTGGCTAAATGGCAAGTTTCCACCTTCAACCTTTCCACCACCTTCTCTGTTTATTGGCCCTCAAGGAATGCAAAGAAACAAAATTAAGTAAACACAGCATAATGCTCAAAAACACTGCTGTAATTTTCACATGGGCCTGTGAGGGTTATCACATGGTTGGCAAAAGTCCAGAGATTGCACATACACTGTAGAAGGAATCTAATGGACATTGCAATCTTCTGGTAGCACTATGCCAACACTTTCTAATGTTTTATTAATATTTTGGTACACACTAACATGTTGCATCATCAGACATTCAGCCAGTGAAGCAATGTATGGAAGATTCTAGGAATGTGAGCAGTTTGAGTAGGGGGATGCAGAGCTGTTCCAGTCCAGTCACTGATATCACAAGGAAAGAGAAGTGAAATCTGCCAGATGGAGTTTGAGAATGAGTGTGAAATAGTGGCAAACTAATTGATGCTGGGTTATTAGGAATATAAAGTGTAGAAAATGATGGGACAGCGAGAAAAAGTGGGATGTGATGGGCACAGACATCCTGAGCGTCCATAAATTCACCCTGTCCACTTCCTATTTTACAAGATTCTATTTGTGACGGTGATATGCATTGTATTTGAGTCTTTTGTTTCTCTTTCAATTCTCAGTTCCCTCTCTCTGATCTGTTTGTCACTCATGTACTTTCTATCTTTATTTTCACCTTTCCATCTGCACTTTGTTATAATGATCTCTCTGCTCAGAATAGCACCTCCACACTTGGGCTGATTTTTACATCAATATGAGTCCCCTTTCCACAGTGAGATGTGATGGTCAGCTTGTTCAAATAGCTTTAACACATTGGCTCACATACAAAATAGTCACTTAGGTAAAATACAGGACAATGCTGAGAATTTGTGGGGTGTGAAATTTGATCAGAGTTGATGCTTCTGGGACATTTCCACAGTCTGATGCCACTGTAACAATTCAAAGATTCAGAAGATGTCATTCTTAATAATAAATGGGTCTGACAGAACTCTCAAATTAAAAATTTATTCAAATGAAGCCCTCACTAACCATGCATATAACATATTAATAAACTGTAGTTTTACTCTTTTGCATAGGATAATAATCACAAAGTGGATGTACAAAGTAAAATTACAAAATCTGTACAAAGCAGAGCGATAGAGCAGTGAACAACCAGCAAGGTGAAGTGGGATTGATCTCCTGTGTAAAGACTGGGTGTGCGGTCAGTCACTGCATGGTTTTCTATAGTTAATATGATAATTTAATGAAAATAGAAATTTACATGTGCACACGAGGTACTGAAGAGAAATTGGACAGTCAGGTTGGAGAGAGAGAATCTCATTCGATTCCAGGTTCGCGATCCCCAAAATATAAATTTACAATACAAGCACCAAAGGATCACACCTGCTAAAATACACAGCTCAGTTCATTATTTTGTACAATTATCATTGGCTGATGCTCTCGCTCACCTTTATATATGAAACCAGAGAATTTGGATTCTCCAGAAACCTGTGAGAATTCCTTTGTGAGCAGAGGGCAGTGCGATGGATGAACCTTAAATCCAAGAAGTGTTCATAGTCAGGAACGATGCATTTAACTCAATTCCCAGGGTAGGCACACCAAATCGAATCAGAAACCTGTCTACCTTCCCAGGACAGGTAGAGCAGGGGGTTAGATACAAAGCTCCCCCTACCACTGTCCCCATCAAACACTCCCAGGACAGGTACAGTACGGGGTTAGATACAGAGTAAAGCTCCCTCTACCACTGTCCCCATCAAACACTCCCAAGACAGGTACAGCACAGGGTTAGATACAGAGCAAAGCTCCCTCTACACTGTCCCCATCAAACACTCCCAGGACAGGTACAGCACGGGGTTAGATACAGAGTAAAGCTCTCGCTACACTGTCCCCATTAAACACTCCCAGGACAGGTACAGCACGGGGTCAGATACAGAGTAAAGCACTCACTACACTGTCCCCATCAAACACTCCCACGACAGGTACAGCATGGGGTCAGATACAGAGTAAAGCTCCATGTACACTGTCCCCATCAAACACTCCCAGGATAGTACAGCACGGGGTTAGATACAGAGTAAAGCTCCCTCTACACTGTCCCCATCAAACACTCCCAGGACAGGTACAGCACGGGGTTAGATACAGAGTAAAGCTTCCTCTACACTGTCCCCATCAAACACTCCCAGGACAGGTACAGCACGGGGTCAGATACAGAGTAAAGCTCCCTCTACACTGTCCCCATCAAACACTCCCAGGACAGGTACAGCACGGGGTCAGATACAGAGTAAAGCTCCCTCTACACTGTCCCCATCAAACACTCCCAGGACAGGTACAGCATGGGGTTAGATACAGAGTAACGCTCACTCTAGATTTCTGCACTGATATTTTTCCGTTTTGGAGTGAGATTGTCTGTGCAATAGCAGCAAAAATGAGTTGGGAATCTCGAGCTACAGAAACCAAGAACAAAACGGAGAATTTCCAAACAGATCCATGATTTCAGTTCCAATCTGAACCAAACCTTGGAGTGAAAGGACAATGTCCATCCCAGTGCTCCAGCTTCTTCCTCATCTAATGAAAGGACACTTCCATTCTAATCCTGTTGTACCCATTCATCATGAATTTCCTCCTGTATGCATATTGAATGTGTCTGGACTTGTTGACCTGCTCTCAGTTCAACGTGCTCTCAAGCAGTGGGCCAGTTTAAGGACTTTCTATCTCACCAGAGCCCATTTTTACCAGGAAAGCAGGCTACAATATTCTAGACTGAAAGCTGACCCCCATTTAAGGTGAGACATGAACATGCCTGTTCAGTGGCCTGACACTGGCCCACTTCCAGTTATTTGCCAAGAACAGGACAGGCTTTGGCTATGCTGCCCTCACACTTGAAGAATTGTCAATGTTCACAAGTGGAAAATTAGCAATTTGAGTGAGGTTGTTGAAGTGCCCGTGGGACCATGAGGTAACAGTGCGAGTCAACATCTTCTGTGGGAGGGAAAAGTCACCAAAATGACATGTAGATGTACAATTCAGAGAATTCAAGACGTTTTGACAAGTATGCAGGCAGAATCTTCATTGGAAAGGGACAGACCTCGAAACAACCTGTAAATTCTTGTGGTGCAACACAAAAAGTAATGCTTGCATGTACCAGTTTAATTCACAAGCCAGTTAAATTAATTCATCTTGTAACATACACACACAATAAATGTTTAACCACTCAACTTGACCATACATTCTCCTTTTTTTAATAATTAAAGGACCAGCCTGTTGCATTTTACAGTTAAATAGAAACCCAAAAATAAATACAGCAGATTAGCTCAGAGTAACCGTGTATCGTCAGACATATTTACTACTGGAATCTGCAAGAGGTACATGATTAAAGTTAGCAGATCTCAGAATCAAGTACCTATAGTGCTACACTGACCCTATCAGCAGAACAAACACAAGGGACTGGAGGCAACAGTTTCCATGCAAAAAAGCACGCACACAGGCCCACATGGCTTTATTTGGAATGTATCTATCTCAAATCACTCCACAAAGCGACCAATAACCTAGAGTATACAATGCGCTACATCTGACGGCACTTAAAACTATTTTCTAAAATATTTTTAAAACTTTTTGGAATGGCTTCTATGTTTTGTTTGTCCATAACATTAAATCTCCAAGCATTTGTACAATTTTACCAAGTAATTACTTTTTTTTTAGGGGGTGGGGAAACTAGGTGGTGGTTGTTTGCAAGAAAAACAACATTCAGTGGCAGCTTGTAACTTCCCACCCCAAGTTCTGATCCCTGCAGCTCATGCCTACTGCTGAAAGTGATCTGCAAGGGTGGGGGGGGGGGCAGGAGCAGTGATAAGTGGCCTGTTTAACGCCTCTGCAATCCCTTTCCTCTTCATGGTGAAACATTTACTACAATTGAAACAGCATTTACATTAATACAATCTACAATAACCACATAAACTGCAAATGTTAAAACTTAAAAGAGCAGACTCCAGACGTGGAGACAGATTACGTTCTCCCTCAACTCAGCCCGCTCCCCCAGCCCCCCCAATATAAATTTGAAAACGACACAATCAGAGAGTGCAAATATTTAAGGTAAGGCGATGGTACAAGAGAAATGTGTAATCATCCCTGAGGGAAACAATTGAACCAGGTTAAATCTGAGCCACATTCTGATTTCTCTATTGTGCAGTTTTTAAAAACACATTTTACAGTAAAATATCCTGAGGTGCATGTGTAGTTCTTTTGTGTTTTCTTTTAAAGCTGTTCTTTTGTGTGAAAGTTACGGTAGCAGTGAAGCTCTTCCTTCAGTATTGACCAACTTCATTTCCCTTTTGTTTTTCCCTGTCACAGCGGAGATGGGAGATGAGGTGAGTCAAGTGCAGCTCTTGGGCTGTGGGTGGGTATGTTTAAGGTGAGCTGGCTGGACTCAGGGCCGGACTGGAAGCGTCCGACCGGCTGTAATCGGAGACTGAGCCAGGTGGGCAGTTGTGCCTGGTCTTCAGCATGCTGGGCTGGAAATTGGCGTGGCGCCGAGCGTGTTTCATCAGGTGGTCACTGCGCATGAAGCGTTTCTCACAGATGGGGCAACTAAATCGCTTCTCCCCCGTGTGGGTGCGGTAGTGTCGAGCCAATTCATCGGAGCGGGCAAACTTCTTGTTGCAATCTGGCCAAGTGCATGCAAACGGCCTCTCACCTGCAATTTTAAATAAATAATCTAATCATTAGGTTTAAATAAAACCACTTTCATTTACATAACACTTCACAATCACTGGGCACCTCAAAGTGCTTCATAGCCAATAAAGTACTTTAAAATGTGTCACTGTTGTCATGCTTAACGAAATCCCTGAAACAGCAATGTGTTAATGACCAAATGATCTTTGAAATATTGATTGATGGATAAATAACTATCAAGATACCCTACTCTCCTTTAAAATAGTGCCATGGGACCTGCTACAACCACTCGTGCCTCAGTTTAACATCTCCATCTGAAGGGCAGCACCTCCAACAGTCCAGTGTTGCCTCAGTTCTGCACTGGAATGTCAGTCTTGATTCATTTTGCACTCAGGTTCCACAGTTGGAACTTGAACCTGGAACCCTGTGATTCAGTCCAAAGTTTGTCCCTCCTGTGAAAAATGCAGCCATAATAATAATAGTAATCTTTATTATTGTCACAAGTAGGCTTACATTAACACTGCAATGAGGTTACTGTGAAAAGCCCCTAGTCGCTACATTCCAGCGCCTGTTCAGGTACACAGAGGGAGAATTCAGAATATCCAAATTATCTAACAAGCACGTCTTTGGACTGTGGGAGGAAACTGGAGCACCCGGAGGGAACCCACGCAGACACGGGGAGAACGTGCAGACTCCGCAGAGACAGTGACCCAAGCCGGGAATTGAACCTGGGACCCTGACGCTGTGAAGCAACAGTGCTAACCACTGCGCTACCGTGCCGCCCATGTGGCAGCCAACTGCAGCACTCTCAACTGCAACAATTATAAGTAGGAAGGACTTCAGACAAAGGACTGCAAGCAGACTAAGTGCTGCAACCTGTGTGATGGAGCAGCCATCTCTACAAGACCTGTCCCAAATGTGCAAAAGCCAAGGAGGGCCCAAGAGACGGAACGGCCAGCCTGAATACTGCCAAGGGGAAGTACAAACCTGCAGCCAGTAGAACGGGACAAAGGAGGACAAAGTGGAAGACAAGGGGAAAGGAAAGAGGGAGGGAGCAATGACCAAACAACATCACTGCTCCCCACACCTGCCACCTCTCAGCGGCCTGAGCCAGTGGAGGAGAAACATCAGAGAAGCAGTGGGCAGAGGCTTGGCAGCTGGTGAGGAGGAGCAGGATGAAGGAGGAAAAGGACAAAGCCACATCCCAGGTGAGCAGCAAGAGACCACTCCCATCTGACAGACGATGAGGGCAGCTGCACTGGACCAGGATGAAAACAGACATCTGGAGCAGAAGCAGTAAATTCGGAATTGGAGGAGACGACCACCCCAGCTCCAAGGCATTGGAACAACAACGTGACCAGCGCTCCCCAAATCCAACCTCAAAGTGAGGAGACCTGCACATCCCAGCTCTGGGAAGTCAGGATCAGCAATATCCCTTTGGATATTGGATGGATAGGAGAGACTGTTCCAACCGGAAGTGATGTCACCTGGATACCAAAACAAAGAAAGATGATTGCGGGGTTACAGGTCAATCGTCTCAACCCAGGACATCACTGCAGTAGTGTCCTAGGTCCAACCATCTTCACCTACTTCAACAGTCACCTTCCCTCATCTTAAGGTCAAAAGTCAGGATGTTCGCTGATGAATGTTCAGCACCATTCATAACTCCTCAGATACTGAAGCAGTCCATGTCCAAATTCAACAAAACCTGAGCAATATCCAAGCTTGGGCTGACAAGTGGCAGTTAACATTTGTGCCACAAGTGTCAGGCAATGACCATCTCCTACAAGAGGTGATTGAACCATTGCCCTTGACGTTCAAGGGCATTACCATCACCAAATTCCCCACTATCAATATCCTGAGGGTTACCATTAACCAGCGGTATAAATACTGGGGCTACAAGAAAAGGTCAGTGGCTAGGAATCCTTTGGCGAGTAACTCATCTCCTGACTCCCAAAACATGTCCACCATCTACAAGGCACAAGTCAGGAGTGTCATGGAATACTATCCACTTGCCTGGATGAGTGCTGCTCCAACAAGAAGCTCCACACCATCCAGGTCAAAGCAGCCTGCTTGATTGGCACCCCTTCCACAAACATTCACCCCTCCACACCGTTGAACAGTGGCAGCCGTGTGTACCATATACAAGATGCACTGCAGTAACTCACTAAAGCTCCTTAGGCAGCACCTTCCAAAACCATTACCATTATCATCTAGAAGGAGAAGAGCAGCAGCTACCTGGGAACCCCACCCCCTGGAGTTATCCTCCGAACCACTCATCCTGACCAGGAACTTGGCTCCTGCTCCGGCAATGTCTCAAAGTTAGCGTTCTCATCCTGGCTTTCAAATTTCCCCCATCCCCTCCCCATCTCCGTAATTGCCTCCAGTACAGCAAACCTCTCAAGCCTTTGCATTCGTCCAATACAAGCCCTGATTTTAATTGCTCCACCATTGGTGCCTTTCTACCAATCCGGTCCTCCTTCAAAATGCTCCTTAAAATTTAGCTCTCACCAAACCCGTGTTCGCTGGTCCTAATGTTTCTGTGTTCAGTGTGAAATTGCATTTACAGCGTTTTACGTCGAAAACTTTTCTTACATTTGAGTTACTTTGAGGTGTTGCAGTCACTTTTTGTTTTTTGTACCGATTCTATTTTTTCACATTGCCGAGTAGTTTTGGGGCTGGGGAAAGGGGTTGTCACCTCCCATAATGTTGTGCATGATTTACACTGTAATTAGGATTTAGCGACAGTGGCTTTTTAATCCCTTCAGGTCAGTGAGTGACTCACTCATTACAGTCAGTTCAACACATCAACAGCACTTGCTTAGCAATAATCTGCTCACCGACACTCAGTTTGAGTCTTGCCTGACAGAAATGAGGTTATTGCCTCGCAAGTGTGTTTGATAGCACTGTTGATGACTCCTTCCATCACTTTACTGATGATTGAGAGTAGACTGATGGATGGTGCGCCATGTTGGTTTTGTCTTGCTTTGTGTTCACAGGACACACCAGAGCAATTTTTACATTGCCGGGTAGTTGTCAGTATTGCAGCTGTACTGGAACAGCTTGTCTTGGGGTGCGGCAAGTTCTGGAGCACAAGCCTTCAGTACGATTGCCGGAATATTGTCAAGGCCTTTTGGCAGTATCCGGTACTTTTAGCCGTTTCTTGATAACACGTGGAAGTGAATTGCATTGACTGAAGATTGGTATCTGTGATGCTGGTACCAGAGGAGGCAGAGATGGATCATCCACTCGGCACTTCTGGTTGAAGATTGCTGCGAATGCTTCAGCCTTGTCTTTTGCACAAATGTGCTGGGTTCCTCCATCACTGAGGTTGGGGATATTTGTAGAGTCTCCTCCAGTGATCTGTTTAATTGTCCACCTCCTCTCACAACTGAATGTGGCAGGACTGCAGAGCTTAGATCTGATCCGTTGATTGTGGGATCGCTTAGCTCTTTCAATTACATGCTGCTTATGCTTTTTGGCAGAGGGCAGCACGGTGGCACAGTGGGTTAGCCCTGCTGCCTCACGGCGCCGAGGTCCCAGGTGCGATCCCGGCTCTGGGTCACTGTCCATGTGGAGTTTGCACATTCTCCCCGTGTTTGTATGGGTTTCGCCCCCGCAACCCAAAGATGTGCAGGGTAGGTGGATTGGACACGCTAAATTGCCCCTTAATTGGAAAAAATTATGCTTTTTGGCATGCGAGTAGTCCTATGTGGTAGCTTCACCTCATTTTAGGAATGCCTGGTGTTGCTCCTGTGATGCTCTCCTGCATTCCTCATTGAACCAGCATTGAATCCTGGGCTTATTGAAATGGTAGAGTGAGGGATGTGCCGGGCCATGAGGTTACAGATTGTGGTAGAATATACTTCTGCTGCTGCTAATGACCCACACAGCCTCATGATTGACCTGTCTCGAGTTGCTATATCTGTTTGAAACCTATTCCATTTAACACAGGGCCACACACCATGATGGAGAGTATCATAAATGTGAAGAGAAGACTTTGCCTCCATACGGACTGTGCGGTGGTCACTCCTACCAAAGACAGATGTATCTGCGGCAGGCAGGTTGCTGAGGATGAGGTCAAGTATGTTTATCCCTCTTGTTGGCTCCTCAGTGAGGTTTTAACCCCGTGTAAATTTAACCCATTGTTGAATAACTTCACTTTTTACTGGCACTGGTGTATTGTGGGTGACATGGTAGCAGTGGTTAGCACTGTTGTTTCACAGGGATAAACATACTTTACCTCATGCTCAGCAACCTGCCTGCCGCAGATACCAGGGTCCTAGGTTTGATTTCCAGCTTGGGTCACTGTCTGTACAGAGTCTGCACCTTCTCCTCGTGTCTGCGTGGGTTTCCTCCGGGTGCTCCGGTTTCCTCCCACAAGTCCCGAAAGATGTGTTGTTAGGTGAATTGAACATCCTGAATTCTCCCTCTGTGTACCCGAACAGGTGCCGGAATGTGGTGACTAGGGGATTTTCACAGTAACTTCATTGCAGTGTTAATGTAAGCCTACTTGTGACAATAATAAAGATTATGATTTGATGAAAGCATTGTCCGAGGACATTCTGCAACAATAATATAGATTATTATTATCGTTGCAGAATGTCCTCGGACAATGCTTTCATCAAATCATTTGAAGGGACAGCATCATCAGGCAAATCTATTAATTACAAAGGTCACTGCAGAAGAACTGAAAACAGACAAAAGGCCAACGCTAGCTTCCTAATACCTAAACACAGAAACAATTCGATTTTGTGCGGTCTACATTAACCAGGCAGGTGGGCCACTGATTATTCATCAATTTACTTGTTTAAAACGTATACTGTGAATTAGTCACTTTTGTCTATTTTTATGTCTTTAGCCGAGTACAGTTCCAGAAATGCAAGAGGAGTGGAAATATTAAAAATGATCAATTTCCACAGAAGGCCCTCGCCCACCAATCTTCCTGCTACTCTGTCTCGCACAAACTGGGAATGGTCCAACGTCAATCGCCAGACTCTGCTGGTCTCAGCAGCGGAATGTGAGAATTACCCTCATTGTCGCCAAGTTCAGGGCAAGAAAACAGCTCGGGTTCTAGTTGCTAATCACTAGTTGGAAAGTGTGCATGAACGTGGGCCAAAGCAGGATTGAACTGTGTGTGACTACCCAAATGTTTAACTAAGTGCCAACTCTCTTTTTCTTCATTTTCAGGATGTAGGCAATGATTGTTCGCAAGGCCAGTGTTTAGTTTCCATCTCCAGGTGCCCTTGTGAAGATGGTGGTGAATTTCTGTTAGGTAGGATGTTCCAGGATTTTGACACACAGATGATGAAGGTGATAGATATCAGGTCAGGGTGGTTTGTGGGGGTGATGTCCTCATGCACCTTCTGTCTTTGTTCTGCTGGGTGGCAGAGGTCAGGGATTGAGAAGTTGCTGCAGTTCATTTTCCAAAGATGTGCAGCTTATGTGGATTCGCCAAGCTAAATTGCCCCTTAGTGTCCAGGGATGTGCAGGGTAGGTTATGGGATTACGGGTGGTAGGGAGGGGTCATTGGGTGAGTGGACATGGGGAGAGTGCTCATTCGAAGGGTCGGTGCAGACTCGATGGACCGAATAGCCTCCTTCTGTACCGTAGGGATTTATGATTCTATCTTGCAGATGGTGCACACTGCTACCACTCTGTGTCTGTGGAGGGAGTTAATGTTTAAGATTGTGAACGGGGAGCCATTAAGCGGAGTGCATTAGTCCAAGGAATGGCTTGAATGAGAAAGCATTCCATACCTGTTGAACTGTACTCCAAAAATTGGAAGAGGCATTTAAAACTGTACAAGGCCTGAGCGTTTACAGGAAGTCACCTTAAATGTTGCAACTTTTGACCATTTTAACATCCTTGGTCCTTTCCAATCTGAGCAACTGCCTGTGAATTCACAGGAGCGATACGGGGAGGAGGAAGAGAGGGGTGGGGAGGAGGAAGAGAGGAGTGGGGAGGAGGACAAGAGGGGCAGGGAGGAGGAAGGGGAAAGGAAGGGCAAGGTGGGGGCGGAGAGGAGGGGGGGTGCCAGGAAGGAGGGGAGCCGGGAGGGAGAGGGGAGGGAGGGAGAGGGGAGAGGGGAGAGGGGGACGGGAGGAGAAGATCGGGGAGGGGGAAAGAGAGGGGAGGGGCACTGGTTGAATCGGAGTGTCTGGTGCATTCCTAAAGCACTCTCTACCTGATCTACAATCTCAGACCAACACAGAACTTGAAGCAGCTTCGGAATTTATTTTCAGTTTCTCAAATATTTTTGTTCAAAACTAAAGTCTTCATTTCATGTTTGTTTAATTATGTGTTTTGAAAAAAGTTTGTATTTACTCCAATAACCACTGAGCCTGCGAGTGGTTGGCATTTCTCATGTCAGAAATCACTCAAGTTGGACATCGTAGGCCAGATAACGAACAAACAAGAGGTGGGGGGGGAAAGAGAGAGAGAGGTGGAGAGTGGGGGGAGGAGAACGAAAGAAGAAGGTTGGACAGGGGATGAGAGAGCAGGAGGAACAGAGAGAGGCAAAAAAAAGTGGAAAGGAGGGAAGAAGAGGGTGGGGAAGCGAGGGGGTGGAGGTGAAAGCTGGGGAAGGGGTCGGAAGCAGGTGGAAGGGAACAGGGGTAGCGGGCATGGAGGGGGAGATAAAGAGGGTTAGTGGCCGTGAAAAGGGTAGTGAGCAGAGGGTGGGGGGGGGGGGGGGGGTGAGGGGGGGGGGACGGGGTAGGGGAAGCGGGGGGGGGGGGGGGGGAGCGAGTAATAAACATTTACAGAATCACACGACTGCCAGCGTTTCCTGGTAGATTTGCCTCCAGGGTTTAGCAAACACAGAACAATAGAACTATTCAATTATTACACTTCACACTGGGGCTGTGAGCTGAGTGATTGACCAATCAAAACCCTTTTGGTGAAAGAATAAATTAGCACTTTTAAAGATATTTATCAATTCTGCCTTTTCCAGAAACACCTTTCCCCCATTTCTGCCCAATATTTCTGTTCAATAATGGGGGGGGGGGGGGCCGTATCCGGATTGGGGAGGGGGGGGGGTCAGTGACCCGGATTGGGGAGGGGGGGGTCAGTGACCCGGATATGGAGGGGGGTGTCAGTGTCCCGGATTGGGGAGGGGGATATCAGTGTCCCGGATTGGGGGAGGGGGGGTCAGTGTCCCGGAGTGG